>NW_005435067.1:371984-394145 GCF_000147415.1 Chlorella variabilis
GCCTTCCCCATCCCCCATCCCCGGCAGGGACAAGCGCGTGGTGCGGGAGCCCGACACAGAGGGAGACGTGTGGTGGGGCGCCGGATCGCCCAACTATGAGATGGACGAGCAGTGAGCCGCCTGCTGCCTGGGGGCTGCCGCGTTTGGGCTGGCGCTGCCTGGCTGCAGCTAGCTGCCGCTGCCTGGCTGCCGCTGCCTGGCTGCCGCTGCCTGGCTGCTGCCGGCTGCCGCTGCCTGGCTGCCTGGCTGCCGCTGCCTGGGGGCTGCTTGGCTGCCGCTGCCTGGTTGCCGCTGACTGGCTGCCGCTTGGCTGCCGCTGCCTGGCTGCCGCTGACTGGGGGCCGCTGATTGGCATCTTCTGGCTGGTAGCTGCTGGCGGCCTGCTGGCGGCCTGCCGCTGGCTGCCACTGCTGCACGCTCACCATACGCTGACCGCAGCCCCACACCGTGTGGGTGACCCCCAAGCATCGCCCCTTGCCCCCGCAGCACCTTCATCCTCAACCGGGAGCGCGCCGTGGATTACCTGAACACCCTGGACCGCCTGTACGGTGAGCTGGCGTGGAGCTGAGGTGGCATGCTGAGCTGGCACGCTGAGGTGGCGCTGGCGCAGAGCTGGCCCGACCTGGCATCGAGCCGGCCCCCGGCGGCCGGCGCGGTGCGTGCGTGCAGCAGCACAACGCATGCGCCTGCCATACCGCCCTGTACCTCTGCCGCCGCCCCGCCTGCAGTGTTTGACGGCTTTGCCGGGTGGGACCCCGCCGCGCGCTTCAAGATCCGGGTGGTGTGCGCGCGACCCTACCACGCCCTCTTCATGAACAACATGCTCATCCGGTGAGCTCAATGAGCCTGAATGGGAGCGAGAGAAAAGCATCAATGAGAGAGGGGGAGAGAGAGAGGAAGGGAGAGAGAGCGCGCGAGAGAGAGTCCCCATCACCTCCACCACCGCACACACCCACCACATGCAATCGAACACCGCCATGCCTCGCCCCCTCCCTCCCGCCCTGCAGGCCCACAGAGGAGGAGCTGGCCGGCTTTGGGCAGCCAGGTGCGGCGCGGGCGCTGCCGTCCGGCGCACCTGCTGCCCATTGCCCCTCTCTTTCTTCGACCTTCCCTCGGGCGCCCGGCCAGCACGCCAGCTCAGCGCGCCAGCTCAGCGCGGCAGCGCCAACCGTGCCTCGGCGCCGTCGCCCACCACCTGCCTCCCTGTCTGCCTCCTATGCCCGCGCCCCTCCTCGCTTTGCCCCACCTCCCCGCCTCTGCCCAGACCTGCCCGCCTCTGCCTGCAGACTTCACTATCCTCAACGCCGGCGCCTTCCCCGCCAACCGCTTCACCTCCTTCATGACCTCCCCCACCTCCATCGACGTCTCCCTCAAGCACCGGGAGATGCTGAGTGAGGCGCTTGGGCTGCCTGCCTGTCCCTGTGCCTGTGCCTGCGGCGTGCAACATGTGGTGTGTGGCGTGCGGCGTGCGGTGTGGTGGCGGGGTCCCCCGCGTGTGCCGGGCAGCCGGCCCGCCCGTCCACCCCGCCTCCTCCACCCCGCACACGCCAGCCTCGCCATCTCCTTGCCCCTCGCTCACCCCTGCGCCCTGGCACAGGTCATCCTGGGCACCCAGTACGCCGGGGAGATGAAGAAGGGCGTCTTCTCCCTCATGAACTATATGCTGCCAAAGGTGGGGCGGTGTACGGTGGGCTGTGCGGCGGTGCGTAGGGGCTGCAATGGGTAGCGTAGGGCGGCCCTGCAGCCCACCCTGCGCTGCACCGTGGGCTTTGTGGCGGTGCGTTTGGAAGCGGGTGTGCGGGCGCGACGGCCGGCCTTGGCACGCTTCGTGTCGCTTGCCGACCGGGTGCCGCCTGGTGCGGGCCCCTCCGCAGATGGGCATCCTCTCCCTGCACTCGGGCTGCAACGAGGGCAAGGACGGAGACGTCACGCTCTTCTTCGGGCTGTCAGGTGGGTGGTGGTGGAGGGCGGGGCGGGGAGGGGTTGGGGGCCGAGGGTGCGGTCCTGCGGGCGTGGCTCGAGTGGGTTGTCTGTGCTGGTCGGGTCGGCAGGGCGCCCAGCCAGCTGCCGAGGATTCGCCGCCGCGACTCTGCGGCGCATGGCAGGCGCCCGGAGGCGCCGGCCCGCCGCCTCGGCCGCTGGATCCATCCGCTGGCGGCACAGCTGCCCAAACCCTGGCCCCGACACCCACACACCACACACCACACACCACACACACACGCACACACACACACACACACACACACACACACACACACACACACACACACATATACCCACACACACAAGCACACACCGCCTCGACGACCACCGCCGCGCCGCCGCAGGCACCGGCAAGACCACACTGTCCGCCGACCCGCGCCGCCCGCTCATCGGCGACGACGAGCACGGGTGGAGCGACCGCGGCGTGTTCAACATCGAGGGCGGCTGCTACGCCAAGGCCATCGGCCTCAAGGAGGTGGGGCGGACGCGGCGGCTGCCGCTCGTTCTGCACCTGCATTACCGCAAAGCAACTGTCGACATCATAAAGGTGCATGTTCCTCGTCGCGACGCATTCTTTCTTGCTTCCCTTTCCTTTCTTCCCACTGCCAGGAGAGCGAGCCCGACATCTACCGGGCCATTCGCTTTGGCACCATCCTGGAGAACGTGGTGTTTGATGAGGTATGATGGTACTGCTGGTACTGCTGGTACTGTTGCTACTACAAAAATCACGGCTGCGGCCTTGGCCGCGCTGTGCTCGCTGGCGCTGCAGCTGCGCCTGCTGCGTGCCCCCGTCCGTCCGCCCCATCCACCGCACAGCTGCAGCACACCTGCCCGCCTGCCCGCCCGCTCCGCCTGCCTGCAGGACAGCCGCGTGGTGGATTATGAGGCTGGCGCCATCACCGAAAACACGCGAGCCTCCTACCCAATCGAGCACATCGGTGGGTGGGGTGGTCCAGTATAATCATTCATAGGGTGCTGGCGGCGGGGCTGCCAGCGTGAGCTGGGGGCGGTTGGGCCTGCCTGTGGGCTTGCCTTGGGCCGAAGCCTCCCCTCACCATCCACCATCCGAGCCAGGTTGCGGGTGTGCTGCAAAGCGCTGGCGCCAGCAGCGCCTGCCTGGGCCTTGACAGCCCCGCGCCTCACACACTCCCCCTGCCCCTCCCCGCGCCGGCCGCAGCGAACGCCAAGATCCCGTGCGTGGGCGGCCACCCCCGCAACATCATCATGCTTGCCTGCGACGCCTATGGCGTGCTGCCGCCGGTGGCCAAGCTGACCAAGGAGCAGGCCATGTGAGGGCGGCTGCCCTGCCACCTTCCCCTCGCTTTCCCCGCCTGCTCTGCTTCCTGCCGCAGGCTGCCGCGCCGCCCGCTTCCGCCGCCGCCGCCGGTTTCGCCGCCGCCGGCCTGGCCGCCCACCTTCTAAACGGACGGACAAGATTGATTAATTTTCTTCAGTCATTCATTGACGATTTACATCATTAAATCATTAATGAATGAACCCGGCACTGCAGGTACTACTTCATCTCCGGCTACACCGCCAAGGTGGCGGGCACGGAGGATGGGGTGACGGAGCCGGAGGCCACCTTCTCAGCCTGCTTCGGCTCCGCCTTCCTCATGTGGCACCCGGTGAGGTGGCAGGGGTGGTGCCCTTGTGACTTGTGTGTGTGGCAGGTGTGATGGTGTTCCTTGTGTGCGTGTGGCAGGTGTGGTGGCGCTGTGACGTGTGTGGTGCGGAGGCCGGGGCCGCCTCCTGGTGCAGCACTGCGGCGCGGACACAGGCCGCCTGCCTGCCCTGCCTCTCTGCACTGACGGGGGCACCCTGCTGCCGCCGCCGCTCAGACCAAGTACGCCTCCATGCTGGCTGAGCGCGTGGAGCAGCACGGCACCAACGTGTGGCTAGTGAACACGGGTGGGTGTACTGCCTACTGTACCGCCTGATGGATGTACCGCAAGCAGCGCCGGCACAGCGTGCCGCATGCCACCCCGCATGCCTCCTCGCGACAGCGGCTGGGCAGCACCCGGCCTGGCGGCCGTCAGCCTGAGCCTGCTGCTTGCTTGCCCCACCGTCTGTTCCCTCTACGCGCTGGCCAGCTTGCTGGGCGCATGGGTATGGGCTGCCCAGACCCCATGTTTCTCTCCGTGCCTTGCCCTCGCCCGCCGCCCCCCCTCCTGCTCCGAGCACCCCTCGCCAACACCCACCCACCCACCCACCCACTCCCTCCTCCCACACACTCCCCGTCGCGCGGCGCAGGCTGGACGGGCGGCCCGTACGGCGTGGGGCGGCGCTTCAAGCTGCGCCACACCCGCGCGATCGTGGACGCCATCCACAGCGGCGAGCTGGCGGCGGCGCAGTACGACACGATGCCCGTCTTCAACCTGCAGGTAGAATTGCGAATCTTTCTGCGGGGCTGGGGGTTGAGGGAGGTGGGCGTGCGTGCATGGCTGTGGCCTGCGGCCGGGAGCTGGCTGCGGGCTGGCGCTGCAGGGCGTGTGAGCTGGGGCTCAGGCCTTCTGGCACGGCCACGGTCGCAGCTTGGCGCCTCGCGCTGCCCCACCCTTGTCCCTCGCCCCTGCACGCTGCGCGTGCTGTGCGCAGGTGCCCACCGTTGTGAGCGGCGTGCCTAGCGAGGCGCTGATGCCGGTCAACAGCTGGGCCGACAAGGAGGCGTACCGGCGCAAGCTGGCGCACCTGGGGGCCCAGTTTGTCAAGGTGGGGCCAGCGGGGGGCTGGCGGGAGCGGGGCGCCGGGCTGCTCGCCAGCGGAGCCGGGGTTTCTGGCTGTGCCCTGCTCCGCGCCGCAGCAGAGTGTTCCGTGATCCTCTGCCGCGCCCCAGCAGCCCACCTGCGCCTGCCCGCTTCCTCCCTCCCTTGCGCCAGAATTTCAAGAAGTTTGAGGATGGAGGCGGCCACGTCAGCGCTGACGAGGCACTTGCCATTCTGGCGGCGGGGCCGAACCCGTGACCGGCCTCGGTGTCCTGGATTCAATGCGGCGCAATGCACCTCTCCTTCAAGCCCAAACTCAACTGACCTTCCACCAACATAAACACTTGCGTGATTATGTTGGTGCACGTGCACGCCGGCCTGCGGCAATTCGACTCTGCTCTGGCTGTTGCCGAGCGTCCCCGTGCGCCTTTGTGGCACGTTTTCCCTTCACACTGCACACTGTGTACACTGCCTTCCACACAACCCTTGCCCGATGCCCTCTACTGTTGTCTGTGCCTGCTCGTCTTCCGCCCTGCTGCCATTCCTCTTGATGACTGGTTTTCATGCGTTTTTCATGCAATCACTGCCTGGTTCCACTCCTTGCTAGCGCTTCACTTTCTGTACTGTTTACTAACCCTGCAACCTTGATACTGCATGCTCCTGCCTGGTGGGACCTTCCATGGCGGCGGCGGCGGCGGCGGCGGCCCAGAGCCTTGCTGGCTGCAGCAGCGCTGCCGCTCACCAACCAGCAAGCGCTCGGTCTGCGTCTCACGCGACAGAGGACCCAATCTGGAAGACTGTACTGCCGTAGTGCCGTTTAGGTCTGCCATTTCACCCCAAGCCATTCGAAACCTCGGAGATTCTCCTGGATGCGTCCCATGCGTCACAGCCCCTTTTCACTGCGGCACCACCTCGCAGGCAGCCCCTCCCGGGGCAGCAGCCCTGGCCGGCGAGCACAGGCCCGCAGAGGGCTGTGGGCCTGCTTGGCAGCCGGCACAGGGATGCTGCTACTCGCCATCTTGGGGGTGGGCAGGCGAGGGAGCAGCCGTGGCAGCAGAGGCGGTGTCGCCGAGCCACCGCCGCTGTCAAAGGCCAGCCTCAACGGCGCCAGCTATGTCGGGCCCCTGTTCTCACAAGTGGCCCGGGACCTGGAGCCCTTCAACCACAGCGGCATCGGCCTGCGCCACGCGGAGCAGGCGTACTGCCAGGGCAGCAAGGCCAGCATGCGAGTGCAGGTGGGGCCGCAGTGCGCTGCCAGCCTGAGGCACTACCTGGGGGCGTTCGGCTGGCCCTTGTATGCCTGCATGCTGGCTGGAGTGCGCGCCGGTGCGTGATTCCCGACTTTGCGAAGGTTTCTCACATGGTTCACACAGTGCTGGGTGCTTACCCATGAGCAGGTGGTGAACGGCAGCGTGTACATAGTGGGAGAGAGCCCATCGTACGAGAGCCGCATGCTGGGCATCAAGCGCCAGCTGCTTCACCTGTGGCTGGCGGGCGGCCTGCCCGAAAGCATCGACGTGAGCGGCGAGCGCTGTTTGATGCTGATTTTGGCTGCTTCCACATGCGCACGCTGCTGTGTCTGGCTGGCTGGCGGCGGCAAGCATCTCTGTGGCTGCTTTGTGGCTGCTTGCGGCGGCGTGTGACGCCCGCGCCTGCACACCTGCCCTCCTCCTCCTGCCTGCCTGCAGTTTGTTGTTGAGCAAGAGGACCACCCTACTGTGCGCCACCGCAGCGACGACTGCCCCGAGCGCGGGCCCATCCTCGCCCCCGCCAAGTGCCCCAGCAACAAGTCACACAGCCATGTGGGTGTGGTGGCAGTGCAGGTCGCGACTCGAAAGATCCGCCCCGCACAAGACAGCAACGGCCGAATGCAGTGCAGTAGTTGGTTCGTCGGGAGTCAAGCTGGCTGTTGTGATGGAGGGCGTGGTGGCAGCCGTGTTGAGTGCCTGCTCGTCTCCCGCTGCCTCCGCAGGTGCTGCTGGCGCCTGACCACACCTTTGCTGGGTGGCCCGAGGCCCGCACCCTGCCCTGGGCCGAGATGCTTCCCCTGCTGCAACACTCGGGTGCGTCCAGCAGGCTGGGCCGGGCTCCGCTGCTGTTTGGCCCGCACCTGCCATCAGCGCTCTGCCCGTTCCCTGGCATGTGCTCCATCAGTCCATGCGTGCTGCCCCGGCAGCTCCTCACAGCTGGTGGCCCGCACCAGCCGGCGCTCTTGATGCGCCCACGGTACTGCCCTCTGTACTGCCTGCCGTACTGCCTTGCTGCAGCCGAGCGGCACCCCTGGGCGGACCGGTCTGCCCTGCTGTTCTTCCGGGGCGCCGCCACAGGGGACCGCAACCTCACAGACTCCGACCTCAGCCTGTCCTACCCAGAGCTGCTGGATGTGCAGGTGTGAGCTTTGGGGAGGTTGCATTCGGGCCCAGTGCACTGCAGAGGTACTGCAAATTCTCCGCTGCACCCGACGGTGTGGCATCATGTGCCGGGCTTGCGCATCGCATAGCATGTGCCCTCTTCCGCTACGATTGCCATGGTGGGCTGCTCCCACCCTGCCGCAGCTTGTCAACTGGACCAGCGCCGAGGAGCGGCCGCTGTTTGTGTCGCTGGCAGACCACTGCCGCCATCGTGCCCTGCTCCACCTCCCCGGCAACTCTTACGCCGGTACGCCGCCGCAGCCATCTGCGGCGCCGTAGCAGCCGCAAGTGGGAAGGACTGTGCTCTGGTCTGCCTGCGCGGCAGCTGCAGGCAATGCTTGCTCCCCCCACTCGCATGCCTCGTCTCGCCCCCGCCCGTGCCTCACTCCACCCTCTTCCCTGCCTCCCCATCGCCCCGCCTTTCTTCCAGCACGCCTCAAGTATCTCCTGGCCTGCGGCTCGGCGGTGGTGATGCCGGACAGCCCCTGGCAGGAGTTTTGGTACCACCTGCTCCACCCTCCCCACAACATCATCGTAACAGAGGAAGGTGGGGCTTTGGGTGGGTGGTTCGGGGCTCGGCAGCCTGGGGCCCTGGCAAGCCAACCCGAGTGCGTGGCAGCTGGAGGTGACGAGGGCTTGGTGTGCTGGAGGCTGGGAGCGGCAGCAGCGCCCTGCATGAAAACAAGTGTGCCCAGTCATGCCCGCTCCCTATGCGCTGGCCTGCCTCGCCCCTGGCTTACAGTGAGCCCGGACAACCGGGGCCACCAGTTTGCTGACGTGGCACTCGAGCTGCAGCAGGACGAGGCCCTGACGCGACGTGTGGGAGAGGCAGGCACTGCTCTTGTGAGGGACAGCCTGGAACCCGCTCAAGTGCAGGCGAGCAGGGTCCGAAGGCTGTTGGTTAGGCGACCATCGCCATGCCTGAGCGCAGCTGCAGGCAGCAGTAGGCAGCAGGCACTGGGTGCCCGCCTGGCTTCTAGCTGTCACCCACGCCTGCCTCTTCCACATGGCTGGCTTGGCTGCCCATCATTGCTTACCCCATGCCTGCCCGCTGCTGCTCCCCGTGCGGCGCAGGCGTACTGGCAGCTTCTGCTGCAGCAGTACCGTGCCCTGCAGAACTACAACGCCAGCCTGCACCCCGATGTGGTACCGCTGGAGCGCAGCATCCTGGTGCCAGAGGTAGGGGAGGGCTTCCAGGCAGCTGCCTCAGGCAATGTGACTCGCTGCATGCTATCAGTGTGCTATGCTGGCCGTGTGCTGTGCTGCTCTGGAACGCAGTGGCGTCCCACCTTGATGTGACGCCACCACCTGATAGCAACACACACTTGCACAGACACGCCGCTTGCCTTCCGCCTGCCTTATGCCGCAGCTCATGAACGTCACTCAGCGCACGTGCCTGGTGTGCAAGCCGACGGCGGAGCAGCTGGAGGAGCAGCGGCGGGCGGACCTGGGGCTGACCGACGAAGAGGAGCTGCCTGCCCTGGAGGGCGCAGCGCTGCCGCTTCCGCTGCCCCAGGCGAGCGCCACGGCACAGCCTGGCACAGCCGGCGCAGCCGAGCAGCCCGTGGGAGCGGCTGGCGCCGGCATCGTGCGCCCCGGCGATGGCAGGCCTGCAGGCCACCCGACAGCTGGCGAGACGCAGTGAGGCGCAGCGGGCCGCTGGGCGCCTCGCCCTCCTCTGCTTTGTGCAACACGTCGCCTTTATTAGACAAAACAAATCGGGGCTTGTGTCCGTAGTTGGCATCTACTTGCCATGTAGCACCTTTTCTCAACCCTGGCAGCCGCTTTGGGCACCGAGCGAGCCAGAACAACAAGCGAGACTGTGCAGCCGCAAAGTACCCCAGCCGCTCCCGGCCGCAGCTGAGTACTGTCCTCAGTACTTTCCTCAGTACTTTCCGTACCACCTGCCGTCGTCCCTCAGCTCCTGCCAGCGCTCGATCCACTCGTCTGGGCAGATAGACCTGCGGCAGGTACCGGCAGCAGGAACGAGCAGCAGCGAGGAAGCTGGGCCTTGATGTTCCAGCACGTGCGGAG
The DNA here is from genome assembly GCF_000147415.1 of Chlorella variabilis. NCBI lineage: Eukaryota > Viridiplantae > Chlorophyta > Trebouxiophyceae > Chlorellales > Chlorellaceae > Chlorella > Chlorella variabilis. The sequence goes on from NW_005435067.1 coordinate 381,115, forward strand.
GTGCCACTGCCAGGTTGAGGGCTGGCAGCCTCCCGGCTGCGCATGTGCAGCCGTCAGCGCCTCACCTGTAGGCGCGCATGTGGGGCTTGCAGTCGCCGTGCCCGCTGCCCTTCTCCTTGATGCACTTGTGGTACTGCAGAGGGACATGGTACCACCATAGCCATACCATGGCACAGGTAGGAAAGGCTGCAGGGCAAGCAGCTGAGCGGCAGACTGCCGATAAGCTGCCATGGCAGGGGGGGGGGGGGGGGGGGGGGGGGAGGCGAACAGCGTGGCGCTCTTGCGGTCAAGCAACCTGAGCGGCCCCTGTGATCTGGCCCCTGGCCAGAGACTGCGCACAACCTGGAATGGGCCGCTGACGCCCCCGCCCCTCAACTCAACGGCAGCAGCAGCTGGCCATCCTCACCTCGTTGTAAGCCACGTAGCAGCGGCGAGCCTGCGGCAAGGGAGGCGGCGGCGCGGCAGTTTTCGGCCCAGCAGGGGGGCGAGCCAGAGGCGGGGCAGCACTCCAGCCGCTCGGCACCGCAGCCCCGGCGCTGCTTTCGGCAGGGCCTTCTGCTGCTGGTGCAGGCGAGGGCTGGCCTGGTTGGAGGTGGGGAAGCGAGCGTCCTGCGGGGCGGTACGCAGCGTCACTTCCTTGAGCGCCTGGCCGTCGCCGCCGCCGCCGCCGCCGTTGCCGTTGTCAGTGGTGGTGACGGCGCCTGCGAGCGGGGCAGCGCGGGCGGAGCCAGGAGGCATGGCAGCGGTGAGTGCCTCCCAGCTGTGCCCGACCGCTGGCTGACTCAGTTGCAGGCCACCGCGGCCGCGGCGGTTGTCGGCGGCGGACGAGGGGCCAGCCGCCGCCGGTGCCCTGCTCCACCGCCACAACCTTGGACGCCCCCATAAACGCCCTCAGCGCTCCCCCAACAGCAGCAGCAGCCAGTCGAGGCCAGGCCAGGCAGAGAGATCTGAACCCGTGGGTGCCAGTCCCCCGACCTCCAGGCAGCCACCCACCTGCTTCGTCTGCCATGGCCGTGGTCCACTCGTCGCTGGCGGGCTGGGAGTCTTCTGGGCCGGCCTCGTTGGTGGCGTCGCTACCCACTTCTTGTGTGCTCTCTCCGCTCAGCGCCTCGCTCACCCTGATGGCGTCCTGCGACTCGCTCATTGTGGGAGGGGAGGAGGCAAACAGGGCTTTGGTTTTGGAGGTGGAGGCAGGTGGAAAGCCGGCATTCCTTCTGCATCAGGTGTTACCTCTCTGGCTCCCACTCAACTCACAACTCGGCAGTGTCTTGTGCACTGCGTTGAGGCTAGCCGCTTCCTGGCAGAGTGGCAGCCCCCTTCTGCGCTGAAACACGCCCCTGTGCCTGCCTTCTGCCCTCTGGCAGCGTGCCCAAGGCGCTGCAGGCAGCAGCATGGCCCCCTCACCCCCCTTCCGCTCCTGCCGGCCAACCCCGCCCGCCGCCGCCACGGCCGCGCCCTCGCGCGTCCAATCCAGCGCCAGCCTGAGCGTTCAGCTCCGCTCGCTGCTGGTGGACCTGCCTCTCCTTGCGGGCAGCCTGGATCTGCAGGACCGCAGGCGCCTGGCGGAGGCGGCAGCCTGGGTGGACCAGCGGGTGTTCAGCAATCTGGAGGAAGCTGCCGCAGCGGTGTCCCCGTGAGCACAGACAGGCCGAGTTGAGGAATGCTGATGTGGCTGCTTTGAAGCCCCTGCTGTCCCGCCAGCTGCTCTCACACGCCTGTGCGCTGGATGCAGGGAGGTTTGGGGGCTCGCGGGGGAGCAGCTGGCAGCGGCGGGTGCGGCGCTGGTGCCCACCGCCAGTCCTGGATGCATAGCGTGGCAGCAGCAGCTGTATCATGTGTCCACAGTGGCAGACGCCGTACTGGAGATGGCTAACGTGGCCGGCCAAGATCTGCAGCCAACAGCGCGCCTGGCTCTTTGCAGCGCTGTTGAGCTGCTGCTGGGGGCGGGGCGAGTGCCCCTGGCAGAGTACGCGGCGGGCAGCCTGCCTCACGGCGCCTCGCCGGCATTCGCTGTGAGCATGGTGGCGAGGCAGCTGCGCATCATGGGCCTTCTGCTTATACTGTTCAATGCATGCCAGCATACAGCCGGCGCTGGAGACGAGTTTGCTTCTCCGGAGCGATTCGCTGCCTGGCTGGAGGCGGCGGTGGGAGCTGCCAAGGCGTTGCGTCAATCCTCGCTGCATGGAGGTGCGTGAGCTCCTGCCGCTGGTGCCTCTGCTGCCTGCCTCTACATGCGCTTCAATTGGCCCTCGTGGCTTGCTTTGCAGCTGCAGCAGATGTGCTTGCAGTCTCGAGTGCCCTCTGCTTGATAGTTTGGCAGCTCCGGAATCCACTCTTTGAGCAGCTCTGGATTGCTACCCAGCTGGTAGGCAGCTGCTACCCAAACATGTGTGAGCTGCTTGTCGCAGCCCTGCACAGGATGGCAGTGGCTCTGCAGCTGCCGCCTGAACGGCGCCCAGCAGAATACAGCCAGTTCGGCTGGGACCATGTTGGCAGCGTGGCATGCGTCCTATCAGGCACCGACATGACAGCTGTGTTGGCGGAACACATGCAGCCGCCAGCCGCAGCCACCAGCAGCAGCGGGGCAGTCAGCAGCAATGACCAGCGGCTGTTGCGGACCGCGGGGCTTCTGGTGGAGCATGCGCCACTAGATCCATGGCTTGCTGGAGCAACCTTCATGAGCAGTATCATGCGGCTGCTGGGCAGCGTGTGCGAGCGCGTCAATCGCGCTGTCCACTGCTTCCGCGAGTGCAATCGCGACCTGCAGCAGCCCCACCAGGCCCAGCAGCTGGAGCAGCTCTCCCACATGGAGCAGCAGCTGCTGCAAGCGCTGCCACGCCTGCCGCAGATGGTGCAGCATCTGGCAGCTGATGAGGAGCTGCGCTTTGGGGCAGACAGCGCTGTTGCCCTGTGCAGAGGTTGGGAGCAGGCAGCTGCTTTGTTGCAGCAGCTAGCGGATCTCTCCATTGCCGGGGAACCTTCCGGCAGGTCAGCAGTCATCGACACTGTGTCAGACCTGGCAGCGTGGGGCGGGGCAGGCAGTGCAGCTGTCCGCTCCGTGTCTCTCTTTGCGGCGGTGGTCAGGCAGCACCACGCCCATTCATATCTACAGATCGGGATCAGAAGTCTGGTTTTCAGACTCGTCTCTTTCGTGGCGGTCCTAGAAGCAGCTGTTGCATCCTGCGCCAGGCGGGGCTTTGGTGCCTCAACAGGCTCCCCGCCAGCGGAAAGCATTGTGGCTGAGGCTGCCGCGGCACTGTGGGGGATGCACACGGCCGCATGCCGCGCTGCGCACTCGCAGGCAGCAGGGGACCATCTGCTGGTCCTCATCCCTGATCCAGCCCTTCGATACGCCAACACAACTATGCTGGCCTCTTGGCAGCTGCACCAGCGCATGCAACCAGGCGCCACAGAGCCAGCCAGGTGCGGTGCGCAGCTGCATGCTCGCTCCTTGCTGCCTTGACATTTCTGATCAGGCAAGTTTGGCCATGTTGTGCAGGCACCTGGCTGCCATGGCTGCGGCCCACATGCAGATGATCCAGGCTGTCATTTGCGATGCGGGCGGCGCTGCTGAGCGGCTGCCTTCAGATCTGTTCTGCTCACAAGTTGCCAGCACCCTGACTGTGTGTGGCGCGCTGTGTCCAGCGGCCCTCAGTCCGGCCCTGCGGCACCTGCTGAGCCAGGCGGCGCATGGCATGTCAGCTAGGGTGAGAGAACTGAGGGGTGGCTGGAAGCCTCGGTCTGCCTACAGAAACGGCATCTCTACAGGGCCGCTTTGATGCTCCATGGGCGTCACTGCTGTGCAGGTGGAATCTGAAGGTTGGGCCACCATGATCGCCGTCGCCGCTCAGGCGGCGGCGGGGTCCCCGCGCCTGACCGCATGCCTCATTGCTGATTCTGTTATGGATGAACTACTTGAGCAGCTGCATTCAGCTCCTGCTTTCCTCCTGGGCATCACAGTGGTGAGATGGAACACGGATGCATCATGCCTGATAGGAAGAGCAGTGCTGATGCTGTGGTTTATGACGGGACAGGATTGCAGGGAGGATTCAGAGATCTTTTTGAAAACTAATCGCGCTGTGGCTGGGTGGTGCAGGTTCTCCCAAAGAGCACAGCGGTCAGCCTGCTGGCATCTGCCTTTAACGGCTTGTGCAGAGCAGCAATAGAGCTGGGGCCAGCGCCGAGCAGCACGGCTGGCACCCGTGCAGGCACTCTGCCGCAAGACCTGACGGTTGGAACGGCGACCGTCACTCGTTTGAAGTTCCTTCTTCCGCAGTTCCGCCAGCTGGCAGCGGCCCTGCTGGAGCACTGGGCACGGCCTGAGCAGCAGCAGCAGGATGCGCTGCAGCTGGCGCAGGCGGCTGCTGCCCGCAGCTGCGCCTACCTGCGCTGCTCCAATGTGGGCGGCGAGGGCGGGCCTGCCGTGGGCCAGGGCGCCGGCAGCCAGCGCTGCGGCGCCTGCAGGGCAGTCTGGTACTGCAGCACCGCCTGCTCTCACGCCGACTGGCGGCAGGGCGGCCACCGGCGCGTGTGCAAGGCGCTGGGAGCGGCGCGGCAGCAGCAGAAGCAGCAGGCTGCGGCGGCGCAGCAGGCGGCAAGCTGAGCGCCGGCTGCCTGCAAGCCATCACCAGGGTACCAGGACAAGCAGAGGCCCCTGGCTTTCATCACTGCACATGCTCATCAACCCTTCCTCTCCTGCTCTTTCCATGTTTGCTCCTGCGCAGCTGTCGTGCCAGTGTGTAAAACTGCTCCACGTCGATGCTCACTGCCAGCCCGCACGCTGGCCGCATGCTAGAGGCAGCGTGGGCGCCGGCGCCGCCGCCGCCGCCGCTGTGCTGCCACGCTGTGCCCACCCCTCCCAGCGCCCAGCAGCTGCCTGCTACCTGACTCTACCTTCGCTAGGGTTACAGGTCCCGACCAGCCGCATCTGCCACCAGCACCAGGCTGCTCTGCATCATGATGAAGCCCGCGCCCTGCCGCGGGTGGGGCGCACCGCCGCGGTACAACCCGCGGTACGCCACGCTGTTGGCCTGTCCCGCCGGGCGTACCGCCGCCGTCACGTCGGCCACCCAGGGCCGCACGTCCTGGCCGTCGCACCACCCGTTCCTGCACGCGTGCGGGTGGAAGAAAGCGGCCGTGGAGGGAGGATGTATCCGGATCTGGGAGGCAGGCGCCTCCAGGAGCCGGCAGCCCACCAGCCGCAGGACTGCAGCCACAGGAGTCGCCCCACTTCCTTCCTGCAGGAGCGCAGCGGACGGCATGCAGGTAGGCCCCAGCCGCGCAGCCGCCCCCGGCACAGGCACCGCCTCCGCCAACTGCCAGCTGGCTGCCAGAACGGGTGTCACCATCATGCAGTAGCCTACTGGGGCGCCGGCGACGCGTGGCACGGGGAGGCGGGCGGGCACGCGGGCAGCTGCCCCAGCAGGCGGCGGCCCACCTGCTGTACATCCAGGTGCCGTGCTCGTTGGGTACCACGCCCTCCAGAACCTGGCAGTACACCAGTACATACACCAGGCCAGCCATGCTTAGGGGTCACCTCTTGCAACACCAGTGCATCCCCGAGCGATCTCCCACAGCCCCGCAGCCCTGCCCCACAGCATGAGCACGCGCCATATCAGGAAGCACGGGCCCTGCAGGCCCCCTCACCTTGTCTGCGCAGCCCCAGAGGCTCCCCGCCTCCCAAAAAACGACGCTGTGCGGCCGGCCGTTGACGGCAAACTCGTGGCTGGTTGGGCAGAACTCGGCGCACCCGTTTTCGTCGCTGCCGTGCCCTGTGATGAAGCTGACGATCAGGGCGCGGCGCAGGCCCGGGGGTGTGGTGAAGTTGAAGGGCAGGCGGCGCGAGTTATAGCCGGCGTCAAAGGCGCCGCCGTCAAACGGCGGCAGCGGCAGCAGGCGCAGGCGCTGCGGCTGCGCGGCAGCGGCGGCGGTGGTGGTGGTGGTGCTGCTGCTGCTGCAGCTGGTGGAGGTGGTACTGTTGCTGGTGCTGGTGGTTGTACCGCTGCTGTACCGCAGGCTCAGGCGGGGCACCCAGGCACCGGCCCAAGCAGCCGACTGCAGGGTGAAGGTGCACTGCTGTCCGGGAGCAGCGGGGCCTGCAGAGGCCCCACATCAGTCAGCCAGCGGCCCACGCCCCGCCTGCAGCAAGGCGGCGCACAGCACCCGTGGGCTTGCCTTGTGCCCCCAGCGGCGGGAAGCGACGCCGGCGGTACAGATCCAGCACAGCAGGCGCAGCTTGCGGTGTGAATCGTCACCGGCTGGCGTGTGTACAGCACAGCAGGCGCAGCAGCATGCATCTGGTTGCAGCGGCAGCCATGCGGGTGGTGCCCAGGCGGCTCACCCACCTGAATGGGGTGACCCATCGCCCCAGCTCCCGGCCGCACAGCAGTGGCTCATCCAGCTGCCGCAGCCGCCCCTCCCGCCCCTCCCGCCCCTCCTTTGCAGCCTCCGCGACGAGCAGCGAGCGGGCAGTACCGGAGCCGCCGCCGCCGCCTGCTGCCGAGCCTGTCGCCGCCGCTGCTGGGCGGTTGCTGCTGCCTGCGCTGCTGCGGCTTCTCGGGGGCAAGCCCTGGGGCGCAGGCCCCGGCTGGCGGCCGTCGAGACGCCAGACGGTTGGCTGGCAGGGGTCGCAGGGCGGCAGCTGGCCCTCTGGGTCTTGGCAGCACACAAACAGCTGGACCACGTGGTCCCACTGGGGGCAGCCTGCAGGCGGAGGGACCAGGCGGTGGGACCAGGCAGCGGGAAAGGGGCCAGGCACGCCTGCCCTGCCGGCGCACTGCCCGGCAGCAGGATCTCGGCACAGCAAGCTTGTTGCTGTGCAACCCCTGCCTTCCAGGAGCGACTCAGATGTGGTATGTGTGTGTGTGTGTGCGCGCGCGCAATGTGTGTGTTTGGGGGGGGGGAGGAGAGAGAGTGAGTGTGTGTGAGAGAGAGAGAGAGTGAGTGTGTGTGTGTGTGTGTGTGGTGGGGGGGGCGTCAGTGCAGGGTCAGCAGGGTCAGTGGCTGGCGCCCTCACTCACTCGAGTCGTTGGCCCCGGTGCAGCCCAGCGCCAGGTCGAGCTCCAGCCTGTGTCGCCCCGCCAGCTGGCGCCAGGTGGGGAGCGCCACGTCAGCGCGCACGCCGTGCTCCCCCTCCATCGGGGCCTGCCCCGAGAAGATGGGCACAACCAGGGCGGGTTTTGCGGCAGGCAAGGCACATACAGGCACTGTGTAGGCGCTATGAGCAGCATGGAGGGTTCCACTGGCACCGAGCAGCTGGTGAATGCTCAGGCCCCCCTAAGGTGGGAGAGGAACCTCCACAGGCCCAGGTTCCCCACCAGTTGGGAGCAGCAGCAGCCCCCCCCCCCCCTGCTCGCCCCGTGGGCCTGCTCACCTGCCAGCCGGGCATGCAGGCGGTACAGGTAGTGCTGCCACTGCGCGGCCCACACCGCCGTCATCAGGGAGGGGAACTTTAGCCAGCCGACCTCAAATAGCCGCCCGGAGGCATCGATGCCGGCAAACAGCCCGGGCCCCTGAAAGGAAGCCGGGCGGAGCAGCGACAGTGAGGCCAGCCAGGGGCACCGAACTCAGCAGAGCCTCAGCAGAGCCTCAGCAGAGAGTGCAAGGGGTGGAAGCAGAAGCTGCGGCACAAGGCTGGGTGCGGCGGGAGCTCGGGCGGCCAGCCAGCCCCACCCAGCCACGCCCGTCAGCAGCGGCAGCACTAGGCGCCCACCTGCACGTCGCGGAAGGTGGCGGTGACGGCGCCGCCCGCTTCCAATTCATTCCGTACCACCTCTCCCACCATGTATGGTACCAGGGTGGCCGGGATGGCGATCGCGGTACCGCACTCGCCCTCGCCAGTGCAATTCACCTCTGCCAGGTGCGCGCCCCGCGGCGCCGCAAACATGACCGCCCGCGCCCCGCCGCGCTGCGCCGCCGACAGCATCCGTTCGTACCCGCACCGCTGGCCGCCGCCCGCTGCCTCCGAAGCGCCGGGCAGGGAGGTGAGGAGGATGAGGGCGACTGAGGCGTCGAGGCGGGGCGGCGGCGTGCTAGGTGGCGCCGGCCAGGCGCAGTCGCTGCCAGTCAGTGCCACCTCAGCACTGACGCCAGACAGCGGCCAGGGGATCCAGCTGTATGCCGCATCCAGCCTGCCAGACGACAGCAGCTGCACCTCCGCAGCTGCCGCTGCCGCTGCGCCTGCTGCCGCTGCGGGGCGGGCGGCCGCCTGAACGACGCGCCGCGGCGACTGCCACCGCGCCAGCAGCTGCGGCAGCCAGGACGCCAGGCGCGCTGCCGGCTGCGTGCCAAAGTGCAGGCGCTGCAGCAGCGGCGCCAGCTGGGCGCCTGGCAGGCCCAGCGCCCGCGCGCGCGCCAGCAGCTGCTGCCGCATCCAGCGCGCATCAGCCTCCGCCTCCTCCGCTGTGCCTGTACAACATACATGTATAGGAGCATAGATAGGAGCAGGCAAGGCACCGGTGAGCCGCTGGGAAGCAATCTATTGCCAGCTGCTCAGCAAAATCACCCAAGGCTGCTACGCACCTGAGTAGGACAGGAAGAGGTAAGACACGCCTGGCGGCGAGCGCATAAGCACGCTGGCCAGGGAATCGTGCGCTCGCCACATGGTAGCGCTGAAAGGGTCCTGCCAGTCTAGGCAGGCGATGACCAGCGGCAGGCGGCGGCTGCCGGGACCAACGGTGAGCGGGCCGCCCAGGGTGGCGATGGTGAAGGCTGCAGGGGCGAGAGTGGGCGTGGCGAGGGTGTGGGCGGCGAGAAGCAGGCGGCGCGGCGGGGGGCAGGGGGAGGTGGCAGCAAAGCGGGCGGCCTACCCGCGACTACGTCTCCCGGATTGAATCCAGTGCCGATCGTGGCACACGCGATGGGCAGCAGGCAGGCTGCTACGATGGACAGCAGCCAGCAAGGGGGTGCCTGGCCGATCGCCATGGCTCGGAAGTCACGGAGGCCGCTTCCCAGTTCGCAGCATTCAAGGAAGGCACAGTGGTAATGGCTGGCAATGCTCGAAATGGGATTATCTGGAGCTTTTGCCTGCCCTGCTATGCATGCTGCGGCCGGAGGCGAGGGCTCTGGTGCCAGCTGCTGCAGGTTAAGGAACCATGCCAAACTACGCATTGCAGTACCTGACCAGCACTGTCTGAGCATTGTCACAGCATTGGCAGCACTGTAAAGCTTGCCCCCAGGCTGCACACAGGACCCGTAGGGCGCTGGCGGTGTGCACGGCAGCGGATGGCAAGGGTGCAAACGTCTATCGCTGGGGTCTTTGACATTGCCACCGGTCACTCAGACCTGCCAGATTAACAGGCCTTCATCATTCTCACAGCCCTTTGCACACCGTTCTGATGCCGTGCTTTCACAACCTTCAACCTGAGCGCACCACTGTGTGGGGAGGACCCCCGCCAGCACCGCCGCCGACGGGCGCGCTCCACCTTAAACAGGATCACGACAGGGCTGGTGTTCATGTCGGCGCGGATGCCAGAAGCAGTGTGCAAATGTAGCAATGGAGAGCAGCAGAGAGGCTCAGCGGTGTGGGTCGGCACGGGAGGGCTGTCGGCGGCGATCGCCAAATCCGGGCTGCACCCCTGCTCGTGTGCGTCCTATCCACATTCCGTGCACCCCAGCCAGACAGCGGTGCTGTGAACCACCGCCCCGCTTATGCGCTCTCTCCTGCTGGCTGCACGCCTCACGCAAGCACCCGCCTGCATTGTCTGATTACGGAAATTTGCAGTTCTCCAGGCGCCAACACTGGCCGCGCCAAGGCCCGACAGGCGGCAGGGTTTTCTCAGAGTTGCGTGGGCGGAAGGCTTGCATGGGCGCCTCGCTGCCTCCCATCATAGCTGGTGTGCAGGCCGGGCATCAGGTGTGCAGGGAAGGGGCTTCCACATGACTGGGACGGGCCAGGAAAGCCCCCCTCACCCCATGCTGCGCCGCTGCTGGGCTGCCCTCCACATCCTGTTCCCCTCCTCCACGGCGCGGCAGTGCAGCCTGGGTGAGGGCACGTTGGTTGAGACAGGATGGTTCACGGCATGCGGCCCTGAGAGCTCAGGACAGCAGGGATGAGCTTGCAGCCAAGAGGGGAGCCTCCCCTCCCGGCCTGGGCGCAGTGCCTGCCGGATGCAGAGGCTGCGGTGGCCACTTGGAAGCAGCTGAAGGGCGCCTGGGAGCCGGTGGAGGCCTCGCTTCACGCCATGTCTGGTAGGAGCCGGCCAGGGGCCGAGTCAACCGAGAAGCAGCAGCGGGAGGCGCTGCTGAAGGTTCATCAGAGGCTGGTGGAGCTGGTACAGGACCGCGGGACGGCCTACGGCTCTGCCTTCGAGGCTTATTGTCTGCACGCCGGCGGCAGGTGCGGCAGGGCGGGAGCGGAGCTTTTCGGCAGCGCGGCAGCATGCTTGCGGGGCTGCCCGTGATGCTGCAGCGCTGCTTGGGCAGCAGGGAACAGTGGCAGCGCAAGCCGAGGCGGCGAGGGGCAGCACCCGCCTGCCTGGCCGCTCGGTCGTGTCCCGCCGTGGGCCGATCGGGAGCCGCTGCCGACGTGGGCTCCTGCGCTGTCGGGGCGCGCGTGCTGGTGCAGGCTGGAGCAGGAGCGGGGCGGCGAGGCGGCGCTGGTGGCGCTGCTGGGGGCAGTGGTGTTTGCCATAGACGCGCAGCAGGAGCCCGGCGCGCCGGCGGCGCTCCGCAGCATGCTCGCGCCGGCCGCCTCGGTGGCAGCCGCCGTGCTGGCGCACGCCCAGCAGCAGAAGCCGGCGCGGGTGGCGCTGTCGGGTGCGCACCGTGCCGCGAGCGGGCTGGCTTTGTGAAGCATGCCGCGGTGGCGTGTGTGCAGCGGCAGCGTGTGTGCGGCGGCGTCCCGCTGGAAGGGAGACGTGGGGCCGGCGCTGCCACGCTCCTGCGGCTGCGAAGCTCCTGCACCTGCCAGCCCGGCGCGGGCCCGACCCTGGCCTACCTCGCGCCCCGCGGCTGCCGCCCCTGCTGCAGGCCTGATGGCGGCGCTGGCGGCGCTGCTGCTGGACTGCAGCAGGCACGACCTGGCCTCCTTCACCGCTGACCTGTCCACCGCCGAGGCGGCGCTGCGCTGCGCGGTGGCGGCCGGCGGCGTGGCCGCCGCGCGCGGCAGCTCGCCGCAGCGCGCCGCGCTCTGGGGCGACCTGCTGCCCGCGGCCTTCAAGGCCATCCGGAAGCTGGGTGAGCGGCCGCTGCTGCTGCTGCTGCTGCCGGGGGAGGGCTGGAGGGGTGGAGGGACGGAGGGAGGCCTGCCTGGAGGGGTGGCCTGCCTGCCTGCCTGCCTGCCAGGAACGTCGGGGCCGTCCGCCGCCGAGGATGCGGTGGCGTGCCCCGAGCGCCGCTCACCCCTCCCTCCCCCGCGTCTCCCGCCCTGCCCCGCGCCTCCTCTTCCCCTCCCCTGCCTCCCCGCTACCCGCGGCAGACGACATGGACGAGCACGCGCTGCTGGAGGGAGAGCGCTGGCAGTTTGTTCGGGCGTGCGGCGCGCTGCTGGGCCTGGCCCTGTCGGCCACCGAGAACTTGCGGCTGGATGTCAGCCTCAGCGACGCCCTGGCGCCGCTGGATCGACAGGAAGTGGCCCAAGGCGCCGTTACGCTGGCGCACCAGCTGGGATGGTGCGTCCGGTCGCTGCCGCGGCGGCGCCGCTGCCGCTGCCGAGGCCGCCGCCGCCGCTGGCCGGCTGCTGTTGCTGCCGGGGCCGCCGCCGCTGCTGCTGCTGCTGCGCATCCCGCCTGCCCAACAGCAGCAGGCAGCGGGGCCGGGTGAAGTATCGGCTGCCGGCTGCTGCCGCTGCTTGCGCACGGCCGGTTGCTGCCGCTGACGGCCCCCGGGCCCCGCGGCCTGCCCCCGCCGTGCCCCCCGCAGCTGCTACCGCGAGCGCCTCGCCAAGGAGCCGCCCCCAGATGAGGAGACGCAGGCGAAGCTCGCAGAGGTGTGGCCTGGTGGGCTTGTGTGCAGGCCCGCTGGGGCATATCAAGACGGCCAGCAGGCCCGGCAGGCGGAACCTATTCCGCTCGCTAGACCAGAGGCAGCCGTGGGGCCAGGGCTGCGAGGCGGCCAGGGCTGCGAGGCCAAGGCTGCTCCCCCGCTGCCGCCGCCGCCGCTGCAGGTACTGGGCTGGCTGTCCAAGTCGCTGCAGCTGCTCAGCCTGCTGCTGCAGCACGGCGGGCAGATGGAGGCGTTTCTGGATGATGGGGGGGTGATGTCGCTCTGCCTCCACCTGGCCAAGTACCCAGCCATCCACGCGCAGCTGCCGCCCAGGTGCCGTGCGGGATACTGCTGCTGTGCCTGGGCCCCGCAGGTCCTCAGTCGCAGGCCCGCGCGTGCGTGGCTGGCTGCTCCTGCCTTGCTGGGAGGTCCTCGCTGCCGCTGCCGCTGCTGCTGCAAGGACAGGTGGTATGCAGGCCTGCTGTGCGCGCCGGGTGGTGCGCTGCCCGCTGACGTGGCGGGCGCCGCGCTGTGCGCGCTGTGGTGCAGCCACGCCGCGCACGCTGTGGACTGCCAGGTCGTGGAGCTGCTCACCTACGCCCTCAACAACAGCAAGGTGCGCTGGGGGCGGCAGGCGGCAGCAGCGGGCGCCTGGCGTCGCCGCGGGGTGGATCGTCGGCTGCGCTGCTTGAGCGGCGCAGGTGGCCGGAGGGAAGGCCCCGCCCTCGCCGTGGCCGCCCCACCCAGCACGCACACCCACACACCTGCCGCTTGCCCCTGCGTGCGTGCAGCGCGCTCGCGAGCTGCTGGGGGAGGGCGACCAGGGCAGCGGCGGCAGCGGCATCAAGATCCTGCTGGCCGCGCTGGCGGCGGCGCCGGGCCTGCAGACGCTGCTGGCTGACGCGGTGGTGCACAGGCGCGTGTGTGTGGGAGGGCGGGCTGGGGGCGCGTGCGCATGGGGATGGGGAGTGGTGGCGGGCTGGGTGGGGGCTGGCCCCGCCCCGCTGCCCCGCTTGGCGGTTGCGGCAGGCCTGCCCGCTTTGGGCGGCCACTCGACGCGCCCACACACGCACGCTCGCACACCGTCCCCAACCTCCCTCTGCCCCGCG
>NW_005435067.1:394195-398133 GCF_000147415.1 Chlorella variabilis
TTCCCTACCCTCCCTCCCTCCCCTCCCTCTTTTCTACCTACCCCGCAGCCAGCTGGCGCGCTGGACCTTCAAGCGCTCGCTGCTCAAGTGCCTGGAGGCTGCGGTGTTGACCACCTCGGACCACCGCAAGGAGATTCTGGCCAACGACGGCGTGGGCGTGATTGTGCGCAGCTGCCGCTGGCGCCCGCACGACGCAGCCTTCAAGCCCAAGCAGGAGGTGGGCGGGCGGGCGGGGTGGCTGGCTGGCTGGCTGAGTAGCGGCTGGGCGGCTGGCTTTGCGCTGGCTGGGTGGCTGGCTGAGCAGCGGCCGGCTGGGTGGGTGGGTGGGTGCCCGCTGCTCCCGTCCTCCTCGCCCCCGCATCCTGCTGCTCCCGCCGTGCGCGGGCCCTGCCAACCTGCCTGCAGGCTGCGCCTCTCCCTTTTCTGGTGCCGCCACAGCATGTGCATACCCCCAGCCACACACACACACACACACACACTCATTCTCTCTCTCCTCTGGCCCCCTGCTCCCGCTCCCCTGCAGGCCCAGCTGGTGCGCGCCAACCCCGCCTTTGTGCGCGGCATCGCCGGCAACGCCTTCTCCTGCCTCTGCATCGCCTCGCAGAACCTGGGTGCGCGTCTGCACGCAGCTGGGCCGGCTGGCCGGCTGGCTGGGCAGGGGGGCAGGGGGGCGCTGTAGAGCGCATCAGCTGCATCAGCTGCATCTGCGTGCCTGGCCGGCGCCTCCCGCGGTACCATGTACTGCCTCCCAGCCCGCCCACAGAGTCCTCCCCTGCCTGCCTGTACCGCATGTCCTGGTACTGCAGACGACGACAAGAGCTACTGGAACCAGGTGGCCTCCAAGCTGGCAGAGGCCACGTCAGCAGGTGCGCCACGTCAGCAGCCCTGCGCCACGTCAGCAGCCCTGCGCCACGTCAGCACCCCCGCGCCGTCGCTGCGGCAGGCCTGCCGCGGCCGCCGCCGCCGCGTGCATGCCCTCGCCCTCGCCCTCGCCCTGTGGGCCTGCGTGCCTGCCCTTCTTGCCATGCCCACCTGCCCCGCCACCCCCGCCCGCTTGCCTGCCCTTTGCTGCGCCTGCTGCCGCCCGCCCGCCCCCTCACTTTGCCTGTCCTTCCCCCGTACCGCCCGCCTGTACCGCCTATACCGCAGACGAGCTCATGTCCTTTCACAAGTGGATGCCGGCGGGGCAGGACGACGCGCAGGCGCTGCTGAACGCAGACAAGGTGCGGCGGCGCGGCACCGCAGGCAGCGGCGCGCGCGCCGGAAGCAGCTTCAACTGCGGCTGCCTGCCCGGCGGCCCCTGCCCGCGCCTGCTCTGTGCTCCAGGCAGAGCCTTTGGCCCTGCTGCTGGCCCACCCGGCGGCCCGCCGACCCACCCACCCCCGCCCCCGCTCCCCTCCTCCCTCCGAGCAGCTGAGCTGCTCCTGGGGGCTGCACACCGCGCTGTGGCGCCTGCTGCACCCGTTGACGTACAACAACAAGGAGCAGCGCGCGGTGTTTGCCGCCAACGAGGGGTACATACGCGTGGCGGCCGCCGCGCTGGCGCTGCCAAACTCGGGTGAGGGGGGCAGCCTGGCGCGGGGTGCGGCAGGGGTGGCAGCAAAGAGATGAGCCGAGCCACCCGTCTGTGACATGTGGTCGTGTGTATGTGTGTGTGTGTTTGTGTGGAGGGGGATCTGTGTCTGGCGGCGGAGTGGTGGTGGGCGGCGTGGGTGTGGTGTGTGTGTAGGGGACACGCGCCAACACATGCTCGGTTCGACCTTGCCTGTGGCTTGTGGGCGGACAGTCTGCTGGCTGCTCCGCTGGCAGCTACCCGCAACCCGACCTTGCCCCTGCCCCGCGCCGCCGCAGACGAGGCGTTGACCAAGGGCCGCGTGTGCGCCTTCAAGCCCACCGTGATGTACATCCTGTACAATGCGGCCATGTGAGCGGTACTGCCGGCGGTACCGCCGGCAGCGCCATGCACGCCGCTGGCGCCGCGACGCAGGCTGCCCAGAGCGGGCCAGGGGCCCTGTGTGCTGCCGTGTGCCTCCTTCGTGCTTGCGCTGTGGCCCCCTTCCCTTCCCCTCCACCAACCCAACCCTCCTCCCCCTGCCACGCCCCAACCCCGCGCCCTCCCACCCCCCGCAGAATCGACGACGCGTGCCGCAAGCAGCAGCTGGGCCTGGGCGTGCACGTGCGGGCGCTGGAGCTGCTGTGCCAGAGCTTCCAGATGGCGGGGGAGCAGGACCGTCGCATCCTCAAGGCCGCTGCCACGTCGAAGCGGGGCAAGGCGGCGGGCGGCGCGGCCGCGGCGGCCGTCACGGGCGCCAAGGATGCCAAGACCTTCCAGGCGGGGGTGGGCGGCCAGGCGGACGCCGCCTCGCTGCTGCTGGAGGGGCTGCTGCTCAAGGTGAGGGGCGGGGCCGCGGCGTGCGGCTGAGGGCCGGGGCTGGGCGGCGGAAGCTGCTCTGTTGGCTGGAGTGCGAAGGCTCTGCGGCTGGCGCCGGTGGCCGCCCCTCTCCGCAGCCAGGACAGGCTGGCTTGCGCGGGCGTGCCGCCGCTGCTGCCGCCGCCGCCCGCAGCCAACCAGCCAGCCAGCCTGGCCCACGCACCGTCCTAGCCAGCCGCACACGCACCGCCCTAGGCAGCCCGCAGCATACGCACAGCGCGGGTGTTGTGACTCCCTGGTGTGACTGCCTCCTCCCTGCGCCTGCCCGCCCGCCCGCAGACGGACGCCGAGACGCGGTCTCTGTGCCGCGAGCTGATGCAGCAGGGCAAGCTGGCGGCTGTGCAGAAGGCGCTGAACAACCGCATCGGCAGCAGCTACTCGGGTAGGTGGGGGCAGCCAGCCGCTGCTTCTAGCATCCTGGGATAGGCTGCTGCTGACAACATGGGATAGGCTGCTGCTGAGTGGAGGCAGCCAGCCGCTACTTGTAGCATCCTTGGATACGTGGTTGATGCCGACAACAGCCGGCAGGAAAAAAACAAAATTAGCGGAAAAAACGATCGGCCTGCCGCTGGTTGCGCGCTGCCGGCGAGGCTGCGGCCGGCGCGCCGGCGCTGCACACACCACAGCACTCCCTGCGACGCCCGTGCTCATCGCGTTCCCCGTGTGCGCCCCTCCCTGCATCGGCTCCCCGCGCCGCAGAGAGCACCCTGCAGACCGCCGAGCGCAGCTTCCTCAAGGTGCTGCGCCACGCGGAGCAGGCGGTGTCGGAGCAGCGGCAGCAGCAGCAGCAGGCGGCAGCGGCCGAGGCGGAGCGGCTCGCCGCGGAGCTGCTGGCCGCGGAGGAGGCGGCGGCGGCCAAGCGCGCCGCCCGCGCCGCCAAGCAGCATCAGCGCCACCGGCGGCTCCACCTCCTCCGGCGCCGCCGCGGGCGGCCCCTCCCCGCCCCCGCCAGCAGCGGCAGCAGCAGCGGCGGCGAGGAGGAGCCGCCGGCGGCGGCGCCGGAAGAGGCGCAGCCGAGCGGGGCTGCCGCCGCCAGCAATGGCGCTGGGAGCGAGGAGGGCGGCGGCGGGGAGGGCGAGGCTGCTGCCAGCCGCAGCGGCAGCGGCAGCCCGCGCGGCGGCGGCGGCGGCGCCGACGACGAGCCGGCCGCGGCCGCCGCCCCGGCTGGGCCTGCGTCCGACGTGGAGCAGCAGCAGCAGCAGCAGCAGCGCGACAGGAAGGCGGCGGCGGCCGGCAAGGAGAGCCAGCAGCAGCAGGGCTACCAGAAGCTTCTCGAGGAGTGGGAGGCGGCAGAGGCGGCGGCGGCGGCCGAGGCGGCCGCCGCCGTGGCCGCCAAGAAGCGCAGCAAGAAGCAGCAGCAGCGGGAGAAGGCCAAGGAGAAGAAGCAGGCCAAGGCGGGGGCAGGCAGCTCCGCAGCCTCCACACCCGTCACCTCTCCCAAGGCTGCGGCCGCCAGGCCCGCCACCACCGCCGCCGCAGCCGCCGCCGGCGGCGGGCCCAAGGTCAT
>NW_005435067.1:398183-398596 GCF_000147415.1 Chlorella variabilis
CGTGCCGCCCAGGGCCGCGCCTGCGGCACGGCAGCCGGGCGCGCCCCCCATGTCCTTTGCTGCGGCGGCGGCCGCAGGCACCGGCCAGACGGTGGGCCCGCCGCCGGGGGCGGCCGCCACCGAGGCGCCACCGCCCACGCCGCCGCGGCCGCCGCCGCCGCCGCCGGGCCCCGCGCCGGCCAGCCGGGCCGGCACCCCCGCGGCCGCCTCCCCGCTGCTGCTCTCCCCGCAGCGCCAGCCGTCACTGGGGGAGCCTGTGCAGCCACAGATGTACCAGCAGCACCAGCACCAGCACCAGCAGCAGGCGCCGCCGCACACGCCGCCCCGCGTTCTGCGTGCGGCCTCCGCGCCTGCGCTGCCGGCAATGGTGGGCGTGGCGGCCTCGGCCCCCGCCTCCACCGCCGCCTCGGTGG
>NW_005435067.1:398646-425479 GCF_000147415.1 Chlorella variabilis
GCGGCGGCGGCGGCGGCCGCGGCCGCGGCGGCCGCCTCGGCGCCGCCCTCTGGCGCCGCCTCGGGCGTCGCCTCGCCCACCCACCCCTCCGCGCACCTGCCCGTGCCGCCGCTGCCGCCCCCCGCGCTGCCGCCGGGAGGCTACGGCTTCGGCGGGCTGGGGCTGCTGCACCCGCAGGCGGCGGCGCAGCAGCAGGCGCAGCAGGCGGGCGGCGCCGCGGCGGCGGCGGCGCAGTCCCAGCAGGCCCACCTGCCGCCCCTGTACCTGCACCAGCACCAGCACCAGCACCAGCAGCAAGCACACCTGCTGGCCTCCCTCAACCCATCAGCCCTGGAGGCAGCGATCCTGAGCAAGGCGCGCGCGCCGGCCACGCCCGGCGGCGGCGCCGCCGCCGCCGGCGAGGAGGACGGGCTGGGCCTGCTGCCCTTTGCCGTGGCGGAGGCGGCTCTGTTTGACGACTCCCCCGCGGCAGCCCACGCGCTGCCGCTGGCGGTGGCCGGCTTTGTGCTGGGAGATGCGGACTTTGGCGGCGGCAGCGGAGGAGGAGGAGGCGGCGGCGGCGGCGTGCCGGGGCTGCGCGACAGCCAGGGCTCGGACTTTTCGGTGAGGAGGCTGAGCTGGCGCTGAGGTGGCAGGGGCTGAGGCGGCGCTGACGTGGCACGGATGCAACTTTTTTTCTCTTTCTCGCTGGGGAGAGTAGTGCAGAGGCGCGGAGCCGCCACCCCTCCCTGCTCCCTGCGCCGTCTGCTGCCGTCCCGCCTGTGGCCACCGGCGCCCCTGCCACGCCTTGCGCCGCCCTCTCCACCTCTGCCTGCCTCCCCACCCTGCTGCCTCCTCCCCGCCTGCAGGACGTGTTGGGCCAGCTGCTGCCGGGAGGCTCTCCCCTGAAGCCGCAGGGCCCTAAGGTGCCTGGGCAGGAGGGCGGGCCGCCGCTGCTCAACGGCACTGCGCACCCCCGCCAGCCCAGCGGCGGCGGCGAGCCGGGCCTGTTTGGCCCCGCGCCGGGGCCGCTGTCGCAGCAGCAGCAGCAGCAACAGCTGTCGTTCGCGGCGGCCGCCGCCTGGGGGCCGCACAGCGCGCACAGCAGCCTCGACAGCGGTGAGGCGCGGCCCGCCGCCCTGCCGCCCGCGTGTGTGCCGCCTCCTGCCCTGCGACCCTCGCCCTGCTGGCGCTGCGCCGCCTGCTGCCGCTGCTGCTGTCCACGAGTGCAGCCTGCGCAGCTGGCACGTTTGCAGTTTCATGTTCCCATCCCGCCATGTTTTGCCCCTCCCCCCCGCAGATGGCGCAGCCTACGACCGCACCACCGCAGACGGCTGGCTGAAGGGGCGGCAGCTGGTGTGACGGCGGCCGGCCGCTGCCCCGGCCCGGGCGCCCGCCGCGCACAGCGCACGGCTCACAGGGTCGAGGAGGGGGCCAGAGCCTGCCCACGCCCGCAGGCAGCTCGGAGCTGGCTGGCCAGGAGAGAGGACCGCCGGCGACCCTGAGATCACACCTGGCATTTGCATTTCCCGCATGCACCGCACGTTGCAATTTGAAACACGAATGCATGGAGGAACGAAAGCAAGGCGGGAAGCGGAGCGCTGCTTGGCGGGCCAAGCCCATGAGTGTATAACTGGCAGGCAGCTGGCAAGACAGCGGCGCTCAGGGCAGCAGGACAGGAGACAAATCACGGTGGCGGCAGCAAGTCCATGCTGCCTGCTGCGCTGGGTGGCGCAGCGTGCAGAGCGGCGCCGCCGCCTGTGGCGCCCAGCCCCTGCCCTTCCTGTGCCACTGGCAGTTGGTTACAAGTTCCGTACACCGCTGCGTCATGAAGGTCAAACCGCAATAAGTCCCGCAGATGAGGGCAGCTGAAAGGAGAAGAAGGAAAGTGCGAACAGGGTGGAACAGGTAGGCGTCGGTTTGGAATGAAAGAGCAGTGCACGCATGCAGGGGCACCGGGAGGGGCAATGTGCTGCGCTGCTGCATGGGTGGGCACTGTCGCCACCCCGCCCAGCGCCCGCCTCCACAGCGACTAGCTAAAAGCTAAAGCGGCAGTGAAAGCAGCGGGCCGCGCTGTGCACGGCGGCTGTGCAGCCGCAGGCGCGGGCTATTGGGGCGGCGTCAGAGGCCCCTGCTGCGTCTGCTGCTGCGACTGCGGCGGCTGCGGCGTCGCCAGATGCTGCTGCGCGTGCGGCGGCAGCTGGCTGGGCGCGCGTGACGCAAGCGCCGAGCCGCCGCCGGGCCCGCGCGCGCCGGACGGCAGCCGCAGGTGGCCGCCGCCGCTGCCGGCGCTCTGCAGGCTGGTCCAGCGATGCACCTCCTCCTGCAGGCGGGCAGGCCTACGGTGAGCGCCCTGTTGCACTGCCGGCTGAAGCAGCAGCAGCACGAGCAGAGCAGGAGCAGCACCGGCGCCGGCCGGCAGTCCGCGCCAGCTGCTCGGGCCGCCGCCGCCTCCCTGCCATCCCTTCCCTCCACGCCAGCCTGCCGATATCTCCACGGCCTCCCCACGCACGCGCGCATGCAGCCGCCGAATCCCCAGTGCCGGCGCCTTGCCTGTATCATGAAGGCGGCCAGGCGCATGATTTCGGCGCAGGAGGGTCGCATGTGTGGGTCCTGGTGCCAGCACTTGGTGATGAGGCGGCGCAGCGGCTCGGGGCAGTCGGGGTCCACCCACGGCCGCTCCCCGTTGATGGCCACCTGCTTGGCAGCGGCAGCGGCAGCGGCGGGTGGGCAGGCGTGCATGTTGTGGTGGTGGTGGTGGCGGCGGCAGGTGTGGAGGGGCGCGATGGAAGGGCAGCTGCAGCCAGAAACGGCTATGGCAGGCGCGCAAAAGGCACTAGACTGAGGCAGCCGGGCCAGACCCAAGCTTAGCAAGTTACACTTGTGCCGCCCCCCGCCTGCCCCTGCCCTGCCCCTGAAGCCTGCAGTCACCCTGGCGCGTGCCCGCCCCGGCGCCGCACCTTGAGTATGATTTGGAAGAAGTGTTGGGAGTCGCGCCAGGGCTGGCGCCGGGTGTAGCACTCGTTGAGGATGACGCCGAGGGCGTAGACGTCCACCTGTGGGAGGAAAGCGCGGGAGGAAAGCGCGGGAGTGGAAAGCGTGGGAGTGGAAAGCTGTTTAAGGGGGGGCAGTGTGAGGGAGGAGAGTGCGGGTGGCAAGGCAGGCGAGCGGGTGGGACCACGGCGGTGGCGGCGGCGAGGGCAGGGCAGCTAGTGCTCGCGGCGCGAGATGCAGCCCGCTTGGGGGCGTGCCGCTGCGGGGCAGAGCAGCCAGGTGTGGCAGCCGCCTGGCTGGCGTGCGCGGAGGTGCCCGCCCACCTTCTCGTCCACCCG
Organism: Chlorella variabilis; assembly: GCF_000147415.1. Lineage (NCBI taxonomy): Eukaryota > Viridiplantae > Chlorophyta > Trebouxiophyceae > Chlorellales > Chlorellaceae > Chlorella > Chlorella variabilis. The sequence continues at coordinate 401,958 of NW_005435067.1, forward strand.
GCTGCCGTTGAACTGCTCGGGGGCCATGTACATCGGCTGCAGGCGGGGGGCAGGGCGCGGGGGCAAGCAGCAGGCGACAGGGTGATCGAATTCGACCCCATAGGGTAGAGCGATAGCCTCCCCCAGAGTCAACAGTGCGAGCACGCATGCAGCTGAAGGTCGAGGCGTGGGCCCAGCCCAGCACAGCACAGCGCAGCACAGCACTGCTGGGCTGCTTCCGGCCGCTGCCGCAGCCCCTTCTCCCTCCGCCTCGGCGCCTACAAAGCCTGCCCGCCTGCCTCACCGTTCCGTTGTCGTTGGTGACTTGGCTGAGGTAGCTCTTGGTGGGGTCCTTGACCTGCGGGCAGCCAGAAGCGGGGCAGGCGGGCTGAGGGAGTTGGCGGCGGCGCAGGCGCAGGAGAGCGGCGGCAGCCTGCAGCGGCAGGAGGGCTGTGGCCCGCGCCAGCACAGCCTGACGGCCTGCCTCCCTGCCTGCCATCCTACCAGCCTGCCTCCATGCCTGCCTCCCTGACTGCCCAGGTGCTGGCTCTTTGCCAGCCCAGCTGCTGGCTCTCAGTGTGCCCACCCCACCCCACCCCCACACACATAGGCTCACCCGGCTGATGCCAAAGTCCGCCAGCTTGGCGCGCCCCTCCCCATCCAGCAGCACGTTCTGCGGCTTGAGGTCGCGGTGCACCACAGAGGGGTGCAGGTAGGCCAGGCCCGCGGCCATGTCATGGGCCAGCTGTAGAGGGGAGGGAGGGAGGGAGGGAGGGTTGTGTGTGTGTGTGTGTGAGAGAGAGAGAGAGGGGCAAGCAGGGGAGGAGGGTGGGGCGGGGAAAGTGGGGGGCAAGCAGGGGAGGGAGGGTGGGGCAGCGGGGCGAGCAAGGGGCAGAGGGAGTGGAGAGGAGCTGAGGGGTTGCAGGGAGCCATGCCGGGAGGCTTCACCCCGTCTGCGCCTCCCTTCTCTGCCAATCGCCTCTCATGCCCCCTCTTGCTGCCCGTGCGCTTCCCTTGACGCGCGGCCGCCCGCGGTGGTACAGCCCGGCCCACACCTGCAGTATCTCGAGGTATCCCATGCGCCGCTTGCAGCGGTCGTAGATGCGCTGGTGCAGGGAGCCGCCCTCCATGAGTTCCATGATCAGGCACACATGCTCGCGGTCGGCGGTACAGGCGCCATACACCTGGACCAGCCTGGCGAGAAGAGAGGGGAGGCGGCGGGGGAGGCAGGCAGGAGGAGGAGGAGGCAGGCGGTGGTCAGAGGAAGGGGTAGAGGAGGAAGCCGGGGAGCGGCAAAGGAAGTGTTTCAGGGGAACAAGAGGAGGCGATATCGACATGCCACAGCCTGCCGCCGCAGCAGCCTGCCCGCCGCAGCCTGCCCGGCACGCAGCTGAAGGCAGGGCGGGCTGGCCCCGCCCCACCCCTGGGCCTCCCACCTGTCGGAAGAAAACTTGGAGGCCAGCTCGATCTCCCGCAGCATGGCTGCATACATGCCCTCGCTGCAGGGCTGGTCCGGCCCAAACAGCGGCAGCTTCTTGACAGCCACGCGCCGCCCGCGCCACGTCGCCTCGTAGACCGAGCCGAAGCCGCCGGTGCCCTGCAGGCGGGGCAGGCAGTACAGGAGGGTGGGACGGGCGGTACAGGAGGGCGGACAGGCAGGCAGGTGTTTTGCAGCAGGAAGCAGGAGAGGATCAGCAAAGAATTAGCTCAGCCAACCGGCGCTGCCAAGCAGGCAGCCGCAGCGGCACGCCATGGAGCGCCAGCAGCCCTGCAAGCAGCCCGCATGAAGCCACCCCGGGAGCCTTAGAGCTCTGAGGCCGCTCTTTCCACCCAGACCGCTCACCAGGCAGCGCCCCAGGAAGGGCGCCACTTCTGTGGCGTAGTCTACGTTGAGGTCCACGCCCGGGGCTGGCTCGGTACTGGGCAGTACCGGCGGGGCCAGCTCCCCCATGGGCGGTATTGCGTGCGGCAGCTGGTCGCCGGCGCCGCCGCGGCGGTGGTGGCGGCGCAGGAACTGCGGTTGGCCAAGGCAGGGAGGGAGGGGAGGGGGAGGGAGGCGAGGAGGCACCATCGGTAGCTGGACGGCAGCTGGGGCGCAGGCGGACAGGCTCCAAGCACCCGCTCTGCCACCCACCCGGCACAACCCGCCGCACCCCGGCATTGCCCTGGCCCTGCCCGAGGGCAGGCCCCCTGGCCTGCCAGCCACGCCAGGAAGCAACCCACCAGCGGCAGCGAGTCCCCCATCGAGTTGGTGTCCTGCAGGTGCCCATCCCACGACTTGCTGCGCCGCGCCTGCCAGTCAGACGGCAGGTCGGGGGCGCCGCCGCCGCTCTCCTCGCTCTCGTCGCCGCTGCTCGACGCGCTGCTGCCGCCGCCGCTGCCGCCGCCGCCGCTGCTGCTGCGCTGGCGGGGCTCGCGGGGCCGCCGCCGCGTGTGCTCCCGCCGCCCGGCCAGAAGCACCGGCGCTGCAGCGCAGATGGGATCCCAGGCCAGGGTGAAGGCGAGGGTTCCCTCCTCTGCCACACCGCTTTGATGAACCTGCGTGCACCATGAGCACCTGCGCAGGGGGTGCAGCAGCACATCCGCACAGCCCACACCTGTGGCCCCCTTGCGATGCATCAGCGCCAGGACGTCTGGCCGCCAGCCGTCGTCCTCGTCCCGCCGCTGCTGTGCCGCGGCGGCGGCCGCCGCCGCCGCCAGGCCCGCCGCCTGCGCCTGCGCAAACGCCTGCTGCGTCACCACCTGCGACTGCAGCTCCCAGCTGCCGATGCGCTGCGGCAGCACCGACTGCTGGGTGGAGGCGCTGCCCCCAGCAGCAGCTCCTGGAGGGTAGCCGCCGTCGCTGAGCGTGTCAAATATGGGGTTGTCGTGGCTGCTGACGGCGCTGACCCCGCTGGGGAACTTGAACAGGTTGCTGGTGTGGTGGCCGCCGTTGGCGCCGCCAGACCCGGCCTGGCGCAGCAGCGGCGCCAGCGAGCCCGCCTTGCTGGGGCTGCTCTGCTGGGAACCGCCGCGCTCTGCGGGCGCAGCGGGGTAGGGGCCAGCGCTGGGCACGTCTGGCAGCCCTCCAGCCGACAGCACGGCAGCAGGAGGGATGCGGCCCAGCCTGCGCACGTGCCACACCATGCAAGCAGCCGCTCTTGCGTCCAGGCAGAGGCGCGCCTACCTGAGCCATTGACCAGCACCTCCGCCAGGTGTACCCCCTGCCTGCCAGCTGGCGCCTTGTAGGCGCTGCCCAGCGGCACGCCGCCCGGCGGGAACAGCGGCGGGCGTGGCCCCTTGGGGCTGCGGGGCGTGCTGGACTTGCCGTCCTCGGAGCCCCGCTCCCCCTGCTGCGGCCCGGCCAGCAGCAGCTTGGCCGAGCCGGCCTGCTGCAGCCGCCGCCGCCGGCGGCGGCGCACCAGGAAGAAAGCGGCGCCCGCCGCCAGCGCCGCCACCGCCACCCCCGCCGCGATGCCGGCCACCATGCCGGCGCTGCTGCTCTTCTTGCTGGGACTGCTGCTGGGGCTGGTGGCGCCGTCCACGGCTGTGGTGGAAGGTGAGGTGGAGGGGGGCCCTCCTGCAGGCAGCCACACTGCCACAGCAGCTGGCATCGGGTCCAGCAGCCTGCTCAGGAGCCTGCCCAGGACAAACCCATCGGGCCAGCTCCATTTTTTGTTTTCAGGAAGATGGTGGTAACCGTGGCAGGCCCCGCCTCACCTGGCGCCGGCGCGGGGCTGCTGGGGCTGGGAGGCGGTGGAGTGCGGGAGCCAGGCGGAGGCAGTGCCAGGGGCTCGGCGGCCGGCTCGCCCGTTGGTGCAGACGCAAGGGCCGGCGGCCATTCCTCGGGGATAAAGGGAGAGAGCTCCTCCTCGCCCTCGCAGCAGTACACCACCACCAGCCTGCAAGAAAGGGGCAGGTCGCGCAGGAAGTCGTTTGTCAGAAGGAGGAGCTGCCGCGCTGCTCCTCCCGCTTCCCGCTGACGCAGCCGTCGAGCAGTCATGCTTTGCTTGCAGCCTCCCTCTTGAGCCAGCAGCAGGGGGCACCCCGGCCACCCACCATATCCCTGACTCACCCACACGTCTGGCCCTGCCCGTCCTTGGTCTGCTCGCAGGTCACCCCCGCCGGCAGCCCCAAGTCCTCTGTTGCCGCCATTGCCGCTGCGGCGCCGTCCACTGCCGCTGCCGCCGCTTCCGCCACCTCGGCCTGTGGCGCGGCAGCCAGCGGGGATGGCGGGGCGCCCCACAGCAGGGTGCCGTTTAGGTAGGCGGGGATGTGGGAGTTGGGGAGGGCGAGGCGGGGGATGATGGTGGCATTGGCCGACTCCACAGGCAGCTGCGGGGTATCTAGGAAGGAGTAGTCCTGTGGGACAGGTGGGAAGCAGGAGGGCAAGGACGTGTGTGTGTGAGTAGAACGTGGTGGTTGCGGTATATCGCTGTGCTTGGAGGGGAGCTGTGCTTGGAGGGGAGCAGCCACATGGCAAGGCATGCTGGCGACAGCAGGTGCGCAAGCGGCTGGGCAGGCATGCAACCGCCGCCAGCCATCCGCGCCCTGCGCCTGCCTGCGTGGCGTTCAGCATCGCCTGGCCCTGCTTGGTGGTCAGCGTGACCAGCAGGTCCATCACCACGATGCCCCTGCAGGCAGGCACGGGGCGGTGGGAGGTGACGGGGGCAGCAGGTTCAGATGCTGGGCTGGGCTGAGGGGGTGCAGGGCAGGGACCCTCCTGCTGCGCGGCGCGGCTGGCTCATAACCCACAGGCAAAGAGCCACCAGGCATGCCCAGCCCCGGCTGCCACTCAGCTCTCTGCGCCAGCCTGGCATTAACGGTACTCACTTGCCCAGGAAGAACGAGGGCACGGAGTTCTCGCTGTTGGGCAGCAGCATGCCGGCCTTTGAGTTGAGGGTGATGTTCAGCAGGAAGGCGGCGCCCGGCACGGTGTCCATCCCGGGCTGCACCTCGATGCTGAGGCTGTCGCAGCCTGCAGGCAGGGCAGGCGCCAGGGGGGCAGCGGTTGGAGACAAGGTTGCAGGCGGGACGACGCGGCTGTGGGGGCTTGGCATGGGAACGCCCGCCACAGCATGTGGCACCGGTGCCACCGGAGGGGCCTGCGCCGGGGGAGGAGGAGCCTAAGCCTCACCCGTGGTGGCCCACTCGCACTGCACCGTGAAGAACTGCTGCGGGCTGAAGTCAGCAAACAGCGGGGCGCCGTCCAGCGGGCCCTCGAACCAGTACTGCAGGCCCAGCCCCGACATGTTGATGGCCGTGGTGTTGCGCAGGTTGCGCAGCCTGCGGGGGCGGCAGGCCGGGTGGTGGAGCGCGGCAGCGGCAGCGGCAGCGGGCGCTCAGCAGGTGAGCCGGGGGCGCCACGGCGCACGCCGTGGATGGAAAGGCCTGGCCCAGCCCAGCACCCTGCCTGCCTGCTTGCCTCAGGGCCGAGGCTGTCCTCCTGCCCTTTGAATTGAGCGCACCTGACCAGGAACTGAGTGAATGTGCCCACGATCTCCTGCCCCACATACTCGATGGGAGTGTACTCCACCTGCCAAAAAGGGCAGGGACGCAGGCGCACACCGGCAGGGCAGGTTAGACAGGAGCTTAAGCTCGATCCGCAAGGCTCCTCGAGGCAGCCATTCGGGTGCATTCTCGTGCATGCAGCATAGCTGCCACGGCCAGGCTGCTCCAGCGCAAGAGAGCCACACCTGCAGGTCCTTGGCAGGCGCAGCCGTGACGTTGCCGCCGGGCGCGGGCCCTTCGACCGGCTTGGGCTTGGGCGCGGGCGACGGCGTGACGGCCGGCGCGGGCACCCAGGTGCACCGCAGGTTGTTGAACGCCACGTTTTCCAGGGCGCCGACGTTGTAAGGGTTGCTGGGGCTGAGCTGGCCTGTGCGCGGGTCAGGCAAGGCAAGACACTCAGCAGGGAGGGCACGCAGGTGTGAGTTACGCCATGCCGCGGGGCAGCCGCCAACAGCCAGCACCGGTGTCGCAAGTTCCTCTGCGGATAAGCAGGTGCAAGCACAAAAAGCAAAAAACAAAGCAGCACTTTCGCGGCCAGGCTGGCTCTTCCATCCCACGCCCGCGCCCCCTGTGCCCCAGCACACCTGAGCCCTTGGTGCCCAGGAAGTTGAAGAGCAGCTCGCTGTGGGGCGGGATGACGGTGCGGTTGGCCCCCGGCTCGCTTTCCAGCACGGCATGCACCGAGTCGGGGGTGAGCAGGGCGATGGAGGGATCGAAGATGTCCTGCAGCAGAGCGCAGGAGGGTGTGTGTTGATGGAAGGAAGGAAGGTCGGGTGTTGCTGGTGCTAGCTGTTCAGCGGCAGGGCGGGCCGAGCGACAGCATTGCAGTGCAGCAGCAGCTGGACAAGGGCCACTTAGCAGGGCCGAGGAAAAGAACGCAACATGTCACTCGGGAGGCGGCACCCCAAGCGCGGGCCTTGCAGGCCTGGCTTGCGCAAGCCCTCTAGTTACAGTCAGACCCGCCGTCCGCTCTCTCTCGCCTGCTGCGCCTTGATGACCGAGCCGAAGGGGAAGCTCCAGCCCAGGCGCCAGTCCTCAATCGAGTACTGCAGGGCAGGCAGGCAGGTGCGACAGGGAGAAGGAGAGTCGAGCAGGGCATGGGTTGCCACTACGGCGGCACATGGTCGGCACCCACCACGCCGCCAGCCTGGCAAGGAGGCGGGCAGGCACCCGCAGCCCGCAGACACCACTGCTGTGGCAGGCAGGCCCAGAACAGGGAACCACAACCACAAGCACTCACGTTTGCGTTGTTTTGCAGCCCCAGCGAAGCCAAAAAGATGGGCACCTGAGGCGTGGCGCTCTGCCCCTGCCCCAGGCTCACTTCGTAGCGCACCGCCAAGGGGCACTGCGCTGCGACGTCCTGCTGCGGCTGCACCTGCTGCGCCTGCTGCTGCTGTGCAGCGGCCAGCTGGCTTGCACACAGCAGCAGGAACAGCAGCAGCGGCAAGGCGAGCGTGAGCGCCGCCGAACAAGCGGCCGCCTCGGAGGCAGCTGGGTGCCGCATGGCCTCGCGTCACCGCCTCTGCTTGCTGCCAGAGTGCAGCGCGGGCACGCTGAGTGCTGGATGCCAGGGGCTGGTCCGACTGCTGCTGCGAAGTGCTCCCACGGTCTCCTGGTGCTCAGGCTGGGCCGGCTGCCAGCATGCTGGGCGCCTGGGATTCGGCCTGCCTGCTCTGCTCACGCTGCTGGGAGCAGACGAGCGCTTAAACCCGAGCCTCGTCAGCCACGACGCGGGGCGAGTGCGGCTGCTGGCGGCTGCAAATTCACTGTAGCTCGTCTCCTCGTGCAGCGTGAACGCCAGAGCACATAGTTTAGCGCCTGCATGGGGGCAGAGCAGTGGCTCCATCAGCACACTTTCTTCCTCCACCCTGGCTGCTTCCCTCGGCTGCTGCAGGCGTCGGCCACCCTGTGTTGCTGCTTGCGTGATCTGCGGCAGTTTTCCGCTCCCTGCAAGCCCCTGCGAGCGCAGAGGAGCGAAGTTGGCACAACGCGTTCCCCAACAGCAGCTGGGCCGGGTGACTAGGTTGCGCCCACCAGCCCCTGCAGCCGTTCACAGCCAGCCAGTCACAGAATGGCCCCCAACGGTGTCGGACGGCCTGCTCCGCGGCCTGCTGGAGGGGGAACACCCGCGGTCCTCGTTCTGGCAGTCCTGCTGCTGGCAGGCTGCCGAGCAGGGGCCGAGGCAGCGCGCACAGGGCGCACAGGCGGAGCGGCGGCGGCGGCGGCCGCGGCGGCCGCTGGCGGCCGGCGCCAGCTGCAGAGCCCAGCGCGGGCGCTGCTGCAGCAGACGTGCACCTGCCCCGCCACTGACGCAGCCGAGACCACCTGCGGGCAGGGGGCGCAGAGCGAGAAGGACACGCTGCTTCGAGCGGTGGTGCAGTACTGCACCCGCCTCGGCTTCGCCCCCGCCACCTGCTGCCCCAACATGCCCATCAACGAATCCAAGTGGCAGCTCTGGACGGCCTGCCTCTGGTGAGCAAGCCCTCCCGCAGAACTCCCTTCCGTGCTGCATCAGCTATGCAGTGTGGCCTGTGCTGCAAACCTGCGGAAGCAGCCAGCGAAGAGCGTCCCTGCCGAGGTCTGGCACCTCACACCCGTGCCCTGCCCCCGCCGCTCCTTGCCGTGCAGCGCGCAAGACAACCCCAGCCTCACGGCGTTCGTAGATGGCCCCCGCATCGTGCAGACCTGCGGGTGCGGAGGCAGCTGGGCCACCGTCGGCACGAGCCCAGCGGTGGGCATGAGCAGCGCAGCCATCGTGAGCAGGTGAGCATCTGCTCGCTGCCGCCAGCCCCCTGTGTGCTTTTCTGAGCGCACCAGTCCGCTGCCGCGAGCCCCGCGGTCTGTCGCCGGTTTCCCAACACCTATTTTAACCCGCTGCAGCATCGCAAGCGCTTCCGCCACTGCCGGCACCAGCACTGGCGGCGGCAGCGGCACCACTACCTCACCAGGCGGCACCACCAACCCTGGGGGGCAGTCCACCACACAGCAGGTTGTTACCGCGCTGACTCAAAGCTACCGGCAGGCTGGGGTGGAGCCGCCGTTTCAGGGCGGCAGCAACAGCAGCGGGCAGCAGGCTGCCACTGCAACTGCCAACGCTGCCGCCAGCGCCGACACCAGCAGCCAAGGCGGCCAAGGGTAGCAAGCCCGACCCGACACCCGGCAAGCCAGCACAAGCCCCCTGCCTTGCACCCCGGCTGATGTATTCATCGCGGCTTCCCTTTCTCACTCCCGTCAATGGAATGCCTGCTGTGCAGGCCCCCCAACCATAGCTGTCTCTCGCCCCCCCTTGGATCGCCGCCACGTGCCTCGAATCTGATCTGTACTGCTTCCTTGCCAGCCACGCCCCATGATTCGTTCCTTGCTCTGTCCCGTCCCCCACACATGAATGCCCTGCCCCGACCCTTTATGAGCCTCTTCCTTTCCTTCAATGAACTGCGATACCTTACATCGCTCCACATCGTTCGTTTGCACCCCCGACAGCCCACAGCCTCCTCCCAAAGCCACGACCTAGCCACGACCTCCTCCCTCGCCTGCTTGTTTCCTTGCCGACTCCCCTCCCTTGCCCTGCTTGCTTGGGTATCTGCCAACCTCACAGCCAGGCTCATCTCAGGGGCAGTGCATCTGTTCCATGCATGCATGCATGCCGCCCAGCACAACACAGCCGGTCCTTGTACATCCTGTGGCTCAGAAGCGGAAGAGTGACAGTCTGGGACGGGATGGACAGCGATGTGCGGCAAACCAACAAGGGACAAAACAGGTGGGGCAGCGGGTGGCTACATACCATTTGTGATCGTACGGAGAGGCAGCCGCAAAATCGGTGCCCAAACAATGGTGAGTGCCGGCAGCGCTGCGCGCCGCGGGCTGCTCAGTCATGCGCGCCGGGCGGCAGGGGCGGCGTGGCATCCCCCGCCGTGCCCGCCAGCTGCGCCAGCGACAGCATGGAGGCGGGGCGGGAGGCGGGGCGGGAGGAGGGCCCCGCTGAGCTGGCGCCGGTGGCAGACTCCTGCTGGCGCTGCCACAGCTCCGCATACAGCCCCCCCCGCTCAACCAGCTCCGCATGCTTGCCCTGCTCCGCAACCTGCAAGCCAGGCAGGCGGCAGGCAGCAGACGGCGGGTGGAGGCAGGCGCGGAGCAGCAGGCCGGGGGCAGGACGGCAGCGGCAGCGCAGCGCAAGGCCGCCCTCTGGGTCCTGCGGGCGCCACTGCCACCGCTGTCGTGGCGCCTCCAAGCACGAACGTACCCCCGCCATCCCCATGCCAAGATGCCCTGCCCGCGCAGCCATGCCCAGGCCACGCACCTGCCCCTCTTTGAGCACGATGATCAGGTCTGCGTCCATGATGGTGCTCAGCCTGTGCGCCACAATCAGTACGGTGCGGTCGTTGCGCCGCTCCGCCAGCGAGGCCTGCGTGCAGGGCGGGCGGGAGGGGGCAGCGGGCCAGGGCGTGGGCGTGGGTGGCAAGGCCAGCGGAGGGAGCAGGGCGACGGGCAGGCGGCGAGGCAGCCTCCCAACCAGCCCGCTAAAGCAGACCCGCTGAAACAGACCCAGACCAGCAGACCTGGATCCTCTTCTCGGTAATGGAGTCCAGGGCCGAGGTGGCTTCGTCCAGTATGAGGATGGGCGGGTTCTTGAGGATGGCCCGCGCAAAGGCCACCCGCTGCTTCTCGCCGCCGCTGCGGGTGGGGAGAGGACGAGGCACGAGCGGCGTGGGTGGGTGTCTTGTTGCGTGGTTGGTGGTGTTGGCGAGCAGGTGGGCCAAAGGGGCGTCGTGCGTCGAGCCGGTCTGCCTCCACCCAGCATGAGCAGGCGCCCGCGTGGCTGGCGACCACCCCCCCGCCGCCACCACTAGCATCCACAACCCCCGCTGGCGGTCGCCCCACCTGAGGCGCAGGCCGCGCTCCCCCACCACCGTGTCGTACTTCAGCGGGAAGCGATTGACTATGGTGTCATGGATGCAGGCCGCCTCCGCAGCCTCCACCACCTGCGCGGAGCGGGGGACGACAAGGGTGGCAGCAAGGCAGTACACGGCAGCGTGGACAGGGGGCGCACAGGTAGGCAGCAGGCCTCTTCCTCCCTCGCTGGCGGGCGTCAGCGCCACAGACAGCACTATGGAACAGCGCCGCAGGGCGCCTCGCTGCACCAGGCCATGCAGGTCGCCCCAGCCCGCTGGTGGCCGGCCTGCATGGCCTATGGCCGGCTGGCCCACCACCACCAAGGGCATGGGCGGCCCAGGGGTGCCCGCTCACCTCCTCGTCCGTGGCGTGCGGCTTGGCGTACTTGATGTTGTACCGGATGGTGTCGTTGAACAGTACCTGCAGTGGCGGCAGGAGGCAGGCAGGCAGGCGGTTAAGGCTTTGTGTCGGGCAGCAGTGGCGGCAGGAGGCGGGCACAGAAGGGGGCAGTCGTGACCATGGCCAAGCAGGAAGAGCGGCATGCAGAGAGCGCGGAGCAAGGCGGGCGCCCGGGGAGCCAGGCGAGCCTGGCGAGCGGGACGTCATTCGGCCGGCTGCGGCGCCACAGCCGCCACACGCCACCACATACCACCACATACCACACCACACCACCACCACACACCACAAGCACACAACAGCACCACAACCACGGCAGGCGCACCGTGTCCTGCGGCACCACCCCAATGATGGAGCGCAGCGAATCCTGCGTCACATCAGCGATGTTCTGGCTGTCGATGACCACAGCACCGCTCTGGGGGTCGTAGAACCTGCTCAGGCGGCGAGGGGCGCAGGGGCAGCAAGGCGTGAAGGCACGCCGGCTGCCGGCCGCCGGGAGCGGGACTGTGCGCCAGCGCGCGGCGGAGGCGGAACCCCGGCCCACCAACCTCGCCTGCACGCCACGGCACGCGCTGCCGCTGCTGCTGCTGCCGCTGCTGTCCCTCCTGCCGCTGCTGCTGTCCGTCTTGCCCCTCCTGCTGCTGCTGCCGCTGCTGCTGCTGCCCACTGCACGCCCTGAGGCCGTACCTGAACAGCAGGCGCAGGATGGTGGACTTGCCGCTGCCGGTGGCGCCCACCAGGGCCACGGTGCTGCCGCCGGGGACGGTGAAGGACACGTTGCGCAGTACCGGGGCGCCGTCGCTGTACTGCAGGCGGGACCAGGCGGGGGGAGGCGGCGGCGGCGCCCGGGAGGAGGGCAGGGCAGCAGCAGGTGGGTGTCAGTGGCTCGGCGGGCAGCCTAGTGGGCAGCAGAGCGCCGGTGGGGGCAGGCCCGCCGGCCTCCTCCCAATCCACGCAGCGCTCCGCAAGCCGTGCAGGCCTGCAGCTAATCTTCTGCTTACAGTCACTCTCTTCCTCACCACACCCCTTGCCCCTCGCACCCACTGCCCACAGGGCAGCACTTCCCTCCCCTTGCCGCACCCCTCTCCCGCACAGCACACCTGGAAGCAGACGTCGTGGAAGCCGATGGTCTGGCCCTGCGGTACCAGCGCCGTGGCCCCCGGCTTGTCTGCCAGCGCCGGGTGCTGCCCCAGCAGCTCAAACATGTTCTGCAGGGGAGGGGGGAAGTGAGGCAGTACACCGCGGTACACGTATGTGTGAGTGTGTGTGTGGGGGGGGGGGAGGGGGAAGGTGAGGGTGGCGACTCGCATTGACCACCAGAGGGCAGGAAGCGACAAGAGCGGGGAGCAGCGGTCTGCCAAAGCGCACACACACAGCCAGGCGGCCGCCCACCTCCATGTCGAGCATGGCCTGCTGGATCATGCGGTAGTCTGCAGTACGGGTGGGCGGTACATGCGGTACAGGCAGGCAGTACATGTGAGCACGGGGCACAGGAAGCACCCCACAAAGCAAGCACGGCGGGCCGCCTTAGGGCGGTGGGTGCGGTACGAGAGCAGTACAGCCGCCAGCTCACAGGTGCCAAAGAAGTTGAGCGGGCCGTACAGCTGCTGCATCAGCGTCACGAACAGCACCGCGTCGCCCACGGTCAGCGAGCCGTTGGCGATGCCCTGCAGGCGGTAGCAAAGCACCGGCGGTTGGACAGCTGGGTGCACGGGCCTCGCGCGAAGGGCACAGTAAGCAAAGGGTTCCCAACCACCCGTTGAGCAGCTGTGCACAAGGGCGCCACGCGCACGGCGGCACATGCGCCCCGGGCTGCTGCCAACTGTGCCAAAGGGCTTGCGCTGTGCGGTGCATGGGGGTCAGCTCGCCTGTGTGCACACCAGCAGGCCTGCTGCCATGCCGGTATAGATGACCACGCTCTGCGCCACATTCAGCACGTTCATGCTGGCGCTGCAGGCGGGCCGGGCAGGCAGGGGAGCAGGTGGGGTGGGCGGGCAGGCAGAAGCCAGAGGGAGGCAGGCGGGTCGGGCAGGCCGGGGGGCAGGCAGGCAGGCAGGCAGGTGAGGCGGGCGGGCAGGCGGAAGCTGGGAGGAGGCAGGCGGCTCTGATGGTGAGGAAGTGGGAGCGGGAGCAGGTGGAGCAGGCAGGCAAGTGAGGTTAACACAGCAGTACAGTGGCAGTACGGTGGCGGTACAACTCACGACAGCTTGTAATCCTCCACTTGGTAGGCGTCGATGGCCTGCGGGGCAGGGGCACAGGCGTGCACTCCTGAGGCTCTCGGCCGCACCAGGGGAATGCCCTGGGCCCAACGCTCTGCACGTGGCACACACATAGACACGCACACCCATGCACGCCAACGAGCGCTCCCTCACGGCCCGTCACGCCAGCCTGGGCCCTGCGCATGCAATGCAGCCCGGTAGGCCTCACCGCCGCAAAATTGTGCCGCTCCAGCGCCTCATTGTTGAACAGCTTGACGGTTTCGTAGTTGAGCAGCGCGTCCGTGGCCTTGGCGCCCTGCAGCAGGACGCAGCATCCTCGCACATCACAACACGCTTCGCCGTGGCACCCGGGCACAGGTGCCGATGCATGAGCGGCTGCATCGCCTTGCACGACGGCGCCCGCCCGTTCTCGTGGCAGGGCACGCGAGGCGTGGCGGCACCGCACCGTACCGCACAGCACACATCACATCACATCACAGCCAGGCAGAGTGCAGAAACGCAGCGCAGCGCAGCGCAGCACAGCGCAGCAGGCAAAGCATAGCAGCGCGGCACAGCGGGCAAAGCGCGGCGCGCCTTGGCGTTGTCCAGGCGGTTGAGCTCCCGCCGGTACTTTCCTCGCCACTCGGTGAGGTAGATGGTCATGGGGATGTAGCCGCTGCAGGGGCAGGCGGGAGGGCGTGAGTGGAGCTGTACTCAAAACAAGCAGTGTAATGATACCAAATGGTGGAGGACGGCGACAGGTCACCCTGCTAGCAGCGCTGAGCTCTCCAGGCTGCCGAAGACGCCGGCCAACCAGCCGGCTGGCTCACGCCCCGCCTCCCACACCCGCCCTGGCCACACACCACGCCGCCACCGCAACGCATCTAACCAGGCTGCCGCCGGCGCCGGCCGACGACCGGCGCTCCAACACCGTGCACGCCGCGCCGCCGCCCGCGCACCTCAGCGTGACAAACACGATGACTGCGATCCAGGGCTGCAGCTTGAGGGCGATGTAGACGGAGGCGGCGGCGATGTCGAAGATGGCGGGGCCGATCTGGAACACGACGGTTGACAGCATGGTCTGGATGGAGCTGGTGCCTGCGCGGGTGGGGCAGGAAAGCAGGGCGGAGCCAGGTGAGGGAAAGAGGGGCGGGAAGGCAGGGCTAGGGGGTTGCGGGAGGTGGGGAGCGGGTCGGCCCCTCGGGAGCGAGGGCCAGTGACGACCCCAGCGAAAGCGGAAGCAGGGCTCCCCGCCAACCGCGCCGCAGCCCGCCCGACACCCGCCACCAACCCGTCCCCGGCCATCACCAACACACACTTCTCCCACTGACACGCGCCCCCACACCTGCCGCTGGCCATCAGAAACACACACACGCGCCCCGCCAACCCTCCGCTGGCCATGAGAAACACACACACACACACACGCACCGCCCACCCACCCCTGTCCATCACGCGCAGCAGCTCCCCGGTCTTGCGGTGCAGGTGAAAGTTGAGGTCCATGCCCAGCACGTGGGAGAAGATGTCCAGGGTGGCGCGCCTGCGGGGGGGGGCGGGAGGGAAGGAGGAAAAGAAAGCCTTGGAACAGGAGGAAAGGAGGAAAAGGAAGGGTGGGAGGGAAGGGGGGGAAACAAACGGTGGGAGGGAAGGAGGAAAAGACAGGGCGGGAGGGAAGGAGGAAAACACAGGGTGGGAGGGAGGGGAGCAGTGGTGAAGGGAGGTGAGGGGAGCAGTGGGGGAGGGCAGGAGGGAGCCAAGGGCCGGGCTGGGAGTTCACCAAAGGACTCCCCACACCCATGCCTCGCCACCCCTCCCACGAGCCCCCTGACACATGCACACACCGTGTGACCCGGCCCCCAGCACCCCCAGCACCCCCAGCACCCCCAGGTCCTCCACCCACCCAGCCGCACCTGTACGAGTTCTGGCTGATGGGGATCCACAGGTAGGAGCGCAGGTTGGAGACGAGGCCCACGGCGCCGCCGCCGGAGCCGCCCTGGAAGAAGTAGGCGACCATGTAGGCCAGCACCCAGGGCAGGAAGACCTGCGGGGAGGAAAGGAGGGAGGGAGGAGGAAAGGAGGGAGGGGAGGAGCAAGGTGGACGGTCAGTGCAGGCAGCAGGCCGGCGACCGGGCGGGAAGATGTGCAGGGTAGCAGCAGAGGGAGGGAGAGAGGACAGGAGGGAAGGAGGGCAGGCGACACAACAGTGCCGCCGGAACCGGTGAGGGCAGGGAGGAGGGGTGGAAAGGAGGGAGTGGGTTGTCAGCGCATGCCCAAAGGCCAGGGCAGGGAGGCCCTGCGGCATCCGGAGTGTGTGCGTGGCATCGCCGGCTGGTGGCGGCGGCGCACCTCTCCAAACTTGAAGGTGGTGGGGGCGCCCTGGGTGGGGTGGGTGCGGGCAGAGGCGTACGAGAACTCATCCACCACCTGCGGTTCAGGCAGGCAGTACATGTGGGCGGCACAGTGCAGTACAGGCGGGGGCCGGCACACGGGCGGTGGAGGTGGTGGTGCACGGAGCCAGGTGGCAGTGCCATCTCTCAGACGGGCTGCCAAGCTCGCTAGCAACAGGTCCGCAAGCGGTACCACCACCTGCACCGCCACCCGCACCTTCTTGTACAGGATTGGTACCGCCAGATTGAGCAGGCGCAGCATCACGATCAGCAGCACGCACACCCAGGCGCGGATCTGCAGCAGCGTGGGGAGGCGAGGGAGGGGAGGAGGGAGCAGCGGGACGGCTTGGGCTTGTGGGGAGCAACAGGCGCACAGCATCTCTGCCCCCACCCAGCTGCCTCTAGACAAGATTCGACCTCCCATACACATCGCCACACACATACATGCTTCCATCCCAGCCACCCGCATGCATGACAAGCACCAATGCACACCACCCCGCACCCCGCCCCACCCACCTGCAGCGCCAGGCTGTCGGTCGGCCACATGTATTTGGCGGCGATCCCCACCAGCGACACCCAGCTGTGCTTGCGCTTCTTCTTCCCCTGCTCCACATCCTCCTCCTCCCCGCCCCCCAGCAGCGCCTCGCGCTCCAGATCCTCCTCAGCAGAGCTGGGGCCCGGCCTGCACCAGGCAAACCAGGCGGGACAGCGGCGCCAGGCGCGGCGGCAAGCAAGGGTCAGATGGGCAGCTCAGGGCAGCGGCACGGGGAAGCGCGCGCGAGGCGCGGCAGGCAAGAAACAGCAGCCACGCAGGGGCCCGGGGCCAGCAGCAGCAGCAAGCGCAAGACGCTTGGAAGGCATCGATACCACTGCAGGTGGTACCGCTGCAAGCCCTCTGAAGCTTACTTGCGGTACTCTGAACCCAGCAGCAGCAGCAACGCTGCCTCCATCACAAGGGCGGCCGTCAGGCGGAAGCGCCGCTCGGAAGGATCCAGGCCGAGGCCATGCACATAGAACTGCACCTGCACACGCCGCAGCAGCCGGGGCAGGCAGGGCAGGTGGCGGCAGGACACACGACCACACGGTCGGCGCCATGGGCACGGGCACGTAGGCAGGCACGCCGGCGGGCAGGCAGGCAGCGCAAAGGCAACACCTCCACGCAGGCAGGCAGGCAGGCGATTTCCCATCCTCCCAGCCAATCCACACAGCCCCTCCACAGCCCACAGCCCGTACCTCGCTGTACAGCCCAAACGTGTACAGAACGGCGGCGCCCCACAGCAGCGCCTTCAGGCGCGGCATCACGCCCAGGCGGCGGCAGTAGTACAGCAGGCCCTGCGGGTGGGCAGGCGGGAAGGCGTGGGGCAGGACGCGCGCGGGGCGTGCATGCTGGCATGCCTGGGGCGCGCAGCGCTCCAGCACCAGCCAGCACCGTGCTGCGCCCTGCATGCATGTGCACGTGCCGCAGAGTCCCTGCCAGCCCCGACCCACAGCCACCAATCCACATCCACCACCCACAGCAATCGATCAGCTGACCTACCATGAACATCGACCAGGCGGTGAGAAGCAACGCCTCACTGAACACGACATACGGCGGCTGCGGCACCTGGCTGGTGGCCCACACCAGCGCAAAGCCGTGCAGCGCAAGCAGCACACCCGCCGCCGCCACCTGGGCGTGCGCCACCGCGGCGCCGGGGCGTGGCAGCAGGTAGGGGCGCCCCGCGGCGGCGGCCGACAGGCGGCGCGCCGCGCTGCCATGCAGGAGCGCCGCCGCCGCCGCCGCCAACGCCAGCAGCAGCGAGGCGGCGGTGTTGAAGATGCAGGGGTTGAGCGTGGCGGCCACGATGGCCCCTGCCCCCACCTTGCCGCACCAGGGGGCCGGCATGCTGCCGCTCTCGAGTCCTGGTGAAGTAAACCCTCGATCCACAGACCAATGTGGCCGGCCAGAGGGATCTGGACACCGTGTATTGTGATCACGACACTCAGGATGGATCGTGGAGCACGCTGCAGGCCGGTTTGGGCTCTGGCAGAGCCCGGCCGAGCTGGACTAGAAAGCTCCGAGCTAGGAGAGTTGACCCCGCGGTCTGTCAGTGTTCTGTTCACTGCACCGAGCCGCCGAAAGCATGGATGAGACCATAGAGGACCCCGCACCCGCGCCGGCGCTCGATCAGGCCCCGGCGCCGCCGCTGGACATGGATGAGGCTCTGGCAGACTTTGAGGCCCGCTGCGACAAGTCCGACCCCGACCAGGTGGCGCTGCTGGAGGCGATGAGGGAGCACACGCGGCGCCTGCACCAGAGCCGGGGCGACTGGAACCGGCCCAACACGCGGCGCAACTGCAACTCGGCAGCACCACGCGACAAGGCCACGGCGCCCCAGGCAATCGAATCGTTCAGGTGGGGAGGGCAGGGTGCTGCCGGAGATGATGCAATGCTCCTGGAAGTGATGGCTGTGGTTGCATCCAAGGAAGCGCGGCAAAATGAATCCAGGTGGCTGTGGAGGCTGGTGACGGGGGGGCCGCCGACGTGCTGGAGTGTTTGCTTGCACTGAGAGGCGCTTGCACCATGTCGCCCCTGGCCTGTGGCAGGGCGTACAAGGAGCACGTAAACAAGGAGGCGCGGTGGCAGCAGCTTCAGCAGCAGCGGCACGCGCGCCCACTGGCGCTGCGGGGAGCGGCGGAGCAGGAGGCGGCGGCGGGGCTGGGGCAGTAGCGGATGGCGGAACTGCTATGTGCACATGTCCTACCCTATTACGATTTTATTTACATACACCAAATGTGAAAACATGTGGATGAAACACCCCTGGAAAGCCATGCTGCAGCTAGTGAGGGGAAGCAAACATGCGCCGCCGCCGTGGGTGAAACGGTGTGCCACGCGGGCGGGCTCAGGGAGGCGATCAAGGCCAATTGAAGCCGCATCGGCCCTTCCCGCCTAGCTGCAGTGCCTCCCAGACCCCTGAGGATCACCCCCTGCTCCCGCAACCAACCAGGCGGGGCCGCTCCTGAGCAAGCGCCAACAAAACACCCACCCACACCATGGCCATGGCTGCCGCAGCTCGCCTGCAGCTCTGCAGCGCTAACGCCCACATTCGCCGCGAGGGTGCAATGTACCATGCAGGTGAGCGCAGGGACACCCTCCAGTGCTGCTCCCGCTGGGGAGGCCGCCAGGCTGTGCTCCAACCACGCGCATTGCCCTCTCCTGCCGCTGCAGCACCCGCGCGGAGGCTGTCCTTGACGGTCCAGGCCACCTACACCGGCTACACCGAGCGGCGGCAGGTGCGGCCTTGCCACTTGCGCCGCCGCCGCCGCAGGCCGCCGCTAGTTGAGCGCGCGCCCCTGGCGCTCCTCCCTCCTCGATGGCGATTGTTCCGCCTCGTCCTGGGCTGCTGCCGGCCCGCTCACTGTCCCCTCCGTGGCCTGGGTTGCTCGCAGGCCACCCGCCCGCCTGCCGTGACCAACCGCCCCTCCTACCGCCCGTTGCCCTCAACCTCGCCCGTCGCGCGCAAGCCCTCTGCCGCGGGCCCCTCCGGCCCGCCGCCGCTGCTCCGCGTGGCGGTGGTGGTCCCCAGCTGCCAGCTGATATTCGGCGAGCAGCTGGCGGTGGTGGGCAGCTGCACGGAGCTGGGCGCGTGGGACGCCGCCGCCGCGCCGCGCCTGGCGTGGCAGGCCGGCGACACGTGGGCGGCGCAGCTGCGCCTGCCGGCCGGCACGCACGCCTTCAAGCTCGCGGTGGTGCGCCAGGACGGACTGTGCTTCTTCGAGGAGGGCCCCGACCGCGAGCTGGAGGTGCCCGCCGGCGCTGCGGCGGTCGCCGTCAGGGCCGGCACCGGCCTGGCCGTCACCTGCCACTACGGCGACGGCGGCGGCACCGAGATCAGCCTGGCCACGGGCGCAGACCTGGCGCGCCTGGCGCCGACGCCGCCGGGCGCGGCGGCCGCGGGCCAGGCCCCCAGCAGCAGCCCTCTGGAGGCCGCCTCGCGCGCCCCGGCAGCCTCCAGCCCCCCTCAGCCTGCCCCCAGCTCCCCGCTGCCGCCCTCCAGCCCGCTGCCGGCCGCCCACAGCTCCCCGCCCGCCTCCGGCAACCTGCCTGCCTCCAAGCTGGGCACCCTGGAGGCCCTAACCAAGGCTGTGGAACTTATGGAGCAGCCGGCTGCGGCGGCGCCCAGCCAGTGGCAGGCCGCGTGAGCGGCCCTGCCCGCCACGCGCGCCGTGCGCCACTCCCGACATGAATCGCCCCCCGAATCCCCCTGCCCTGGCCGCGCCCCAGACGACCGCAAGCTCACTGTACGTTTTACTGCTTGCCGGCCTGCCGCGCCTTGCTGCCATTTCATCGCCGTTCCTCCAGCCCTCCCCTGCTACTAGTAACCTCGAAACCTGCAGATGCCGGCAGCCCCCATTTGATCACCATCCGCCCAGCTGTTTTACTACCGCGGCACTCCTCATTCATATGCAGCAGCCTCTTACTCCCTGCCAGCATCAGTTTTCTGGGCGGCACGCCCCTTTTTGATCCTCCCCATCGGTTCTACTAAACACAATTCATCCCGGCGCCGCCGCAATTCCGCCGCGCCCGCCCCGCAAACCAGCCAAGCGCTCGACACAGATCACCTCTGGCTCCCCACATGCCTGTTGCACTGCCTCACTTGAGCAAGCAATGCAAGTTTAAGCACCTACTACGCAAGCGCTGGTCATGCACGGCTGTAGAGCACAAGCAGCAGGCGGCGGCAAGGAGGGCCTCCAGCCACAGCTTCTAGTGTCATTGCAAGGTGTACAATACATACTTTGAAGTGCACGTAGTTTGAAGTGCAAACCGGTATTGTCGGAAAGAAGTACCCTACAGCAGACACCAGCCGCAATGATCGCTGCGCGTCGCTCCTCAGCTGCCAGCGTTCCGCGCCTCCTGCCTGGCGCCGCCGCTGGCGCGTCGCGTCACGTCGCTCAGCCGGGCGCTCGGCCGCGAGCCTCAGGGCAGCACCGTCGGGGCGGGCACCTCTGGCACAGGCATGGCACCGAGGTCTCCCAGCACCAGAGCAGACACCATGGTACCGGCCGGCAGCACGCCGCTGGCCTGCAGGCAGGGAGCCAGGCAGCAGGCACAAGAAGCAGAAGAATGACACACGGGGGTGACAACAGCATGCGGACAGGGGGCCATCAGCGGGCCGGCCGGCCAGCCGCGAGCGGATACCTGGCGGCGGAGAGAGGGCGGTCAGGAAGCAGCGCACAACGCTGCAGCACCCCCTCCCCACCCGGCTCGCCTGCGGGATCTCCAGAAGCACGTTGGCGGAGCGCAGCGACAGCAGGCGGCTGCTGATCTGGCCGCCCGTGCTGGCCGCCACCAGCTCGCCGCAGCACACGCCCGGCTCCGCGCCCGCTGCACAGCAGGCAGAGCGGGTCGGTGGGACAGGGCGGGTCGGTGGGACAGGGCGGCGGCAGGGCAAGGGCATGGGCGAGGGACGCGGCACCCTGGCAGGCGCGGCTCGGCTCGCACTTCAGCTGGCCAGCCGCTGCCGCACACCAGGAGCGTGCGTCTCCACCTCCCCCGAGTGGCTGCCTCCCTTCACCCCACCCCGCAGCATCGCCACCCCTCAGCCTCCCCGCAGCCTGCACCGCCCTGCCGGCTCACCAGGGCGCGCCCAGTGCGCCACCGCACGGTGGTACTCCGGCCGCTCTGGGTCCATTTTGATGGGCATGGCGGTGCGCACGTGCAGGCGCCGCAGCCGAGGCTCCTGCGCAGCACACGCAGGCGGGAAGGGGGTGGGTGGGAAGCAGGCAGGCAGGGAGGCAGGGCGAGAGGGAAGGTGCAGGCAGGAAGGGAGGCAATCAGGCAGGCAGCTGCTTTCAGGCAAGGCCCAAAAACTAGAAAATAGGATCCCGAGGCGAGGGCAGCTTCGGCAGCGGCGCACCTGCCAGCCCTCCATCTTGCGCAGGCAGGGCACGACGGCCAGGTGGAACGTCACCAGGCTGCTGACTGGGTTGCCCGGCAGCCCAAACACCAGCAGGCTGCGCCCCTGCTCCGGCACCGGCACCTTGGCAAACGTCAGCGGCTTGCCCGGCTTCATCTTGACCTGCGGTCAGGCAAGCAGGCAGGCAGGCAGCGGAGGGCAGGAGCAGGAGAGTGGCGCAGCAGGCAGGCGGGTGGGGGCAGGCCTGGCAGGCAGGAAGGCGGCAGGCGCAGGCATGGCAGGCGTGGCGGCTGTGCTGCATCCACGCTCCAGCATACAAGCACTGCATCGCCCCCACGCCCCCCACCTGCTCCACCCTGCCAGCTGCTCCCCACCCTGGCAACGCAACGCACCCCACCACCTGCCCCTCTTCCTGCTCCCAGCCCACACCCACCCCACCCACCCCACCCCACCCACACCCCACCTTGCCAAAGTGGACGGTGCCCCTGCGCTCCAGCAGCGGCTTGATGAAGTCCTTGTCGCCCATGGACACACCGCCTGGCGTGTGAAGTGGGGTGGGCGGTTGGGGGGCGTTGAGAGCGGGTATGGGAGCATGGGTGTGGGAGTGTGTAGCGTGGTGGGGAGAGCACGCGGCAGCCAGGCCAGCAGGGTGGCGGGGCAAGCAAGCGGCGCCTAACCGCGCCACGGCTGGACCGCGCAAGCCCCGCCGCGCTGCCCCCAGCCTTGCCTCCCTGCCCCACAGGCGGCAAACCCACAGGTAGCAGCTGCCCAGCCCCACGCCACCTGGCAGCCGCCCGGCCCGGCCTGCACGGCTCACCCGTGGTGATGAGGATGTCGGCGCCCTCAGCCACCGCCCTATCCAGTGCCGCCTCCACATTGGCTGCGGTGTCGCGGGCGATGCCCAGGTCTGTGGCGCGCGCCCCCGTGCCCGCCGCCGCCGCCAGCAGCATGGCGCGGTTGGCGTCCCTGCGGGTGAGGGAGGAGAGAGAGGGGGTGGGTGGGAGGGGGGGCGTGCGGGAGGCGGCGCTGGAAGGGAGGGGAGACTCGAGGTGCGGGCGATGGGAGGTGGGGCTGGAAGGGAGGGAGGCTCAGGCGCAACCAGCCAGGCACTGCTTAGGTGGACGCCGTGCGTCGGGTGCCAGCCCCTGGCGCAGTATCACCAGCCTCAACAGCAGCAGCCACCAGCACGCACGACCAGCAGCAGCCGCCAGCAGCTGCCGCCGGCCAGCCGGGCCGCCGCCCCCTCGCCGCCCCCTCACCTGATCTGCCCCGGCTGCAGCTCCGGCGCGGCGGGTTCGCACACCTCGTCCCCGGTGGACAGCACCGCCACATGAGGCTTGCGGTGCACGCTGCAGGGAGGGAGGGTGGCGGGTGGTGGGTGGCGGGTGGGGTGGTTGAGAGACGCCCAGAGCAAGGGGCAGGGGCAAGCGCTCCAGGGGCATCTGCCACAGCCTGTGCCAGCGGAGGGATGCCTCACGTGGCTCCCAGGCATCAAGAACTGGCGGCGGGCTGGAGGCGGCAAGGCAAGGCAGAACGAGGCAGGGCGAGGCAAGGGCGAGGCCAGGCAAGAAGAGGCCAGGCGAAGCAAGGAAAGGCAGAGCAGGGCACTCACGTGACCTTGGTGGCGCCCACGGTTGCCAGGATGCCCACCTCTGCCGCGCCGATGTGGTGCCCCGCCGACAGCACCACCTCCCCCGCCGCCATGTCGCTGCCCACCTGCGCGGCGGCAGCGGCAGCCGAGCTCTTGGCCAGCCCTTCCGAGGCCGCGCCTCCCAGGCGGCTGGATCTAATGATGCGGTGCTCGTGTACCCACGCCCCCGGGCAAGCCATTCTCCTTCCCGCCCCCTCCCCCACCCGCTCACCACATCCACCCATGCCACAACCACACACACTGCACCACCACCACCACCACCGCTACCCATAAGGGCACGCCCCACAGACAGACAGGCCCACCTGCCGCACGTCGCAGCCCGGCGGTACCGCCTTGTTGATGCGCACGCGCCTGGTACCGCCCGGGGCCGCCCCCAGGAACTCGCTGTCCTCGATCTGGACCACTGCAGGCGGGGGCAGGAAGGGAAGGGGACCTCCCAAAGTGGAGGGAAAGGGAGGGGTGGGGCAGAGGTGAGGCTGTCGCCTTCCTCCGCGGCCACGGTGGGCGGGGAAGCGAGGGACGGGCCGGCGCGTGTGAACACATCACTACGCCACCACCTCCACAAGCTGTGCACACACCCGCACCAGGCTCACCAGCGCCGCCTCACCGCCTCGCGCCCCGCACAGTCTCCTTCAGTGCA
>NW_005435067.1:425565-440247 GCF_000147415.1 Chlorella variabilis
CCCGTGCCGATGTAGGCGACGGAGCCGGGCTGGAGCGAGCCGGGGGCCACCCCCGCAAACGCCTCAAACGCCACCTCATACTCGCCAGGCCCATCCGACGATACCACGGCGTACCCGTCCTGCGCAGCAGCACGCAGCATCAGGGGCTTGAGCTGTAAGCCGCGGCCACGGCGGCGGGTGAGGCAACGCCTGGGGCGCGGCGAGGTGCCAGGCGTGCACAAGGTGGCGCCTGCGAGCGGTACTGGGCAAGGCGGGGCGCCCCACCTCCTTCCCAAGACGGCACAGGAGCCTGCCTGCCCTCAGCGGCCCCGGACACAACACCCGCCCTTCCCCAGCGGCTTGTGCCTCACCTTGATCGATGCGCGGAAGCCGGGCACCGCCTCGGCCGCCCGCACCTCGGCCGCCAGGGTGTGCTGGAGCGCTTGCTGGAAAGGCACCTCCACCGGCGGCAGAGCCTGGGTCTCGCTCAGGATGAGCTCCTGGGCGTCCGGCACGCTCAGCATCTTGTAGAAGGCCGAGGGGGTGGCGGGGGCGCCCTCTGGAGGCGCCATGGCTGCGGCGAGCGGAGGCTGCAAGGCGGCGAGCGGCGGTGGCGGCGACGGCGGTCAAGTGGGGGCCGCCTGGTGCTAGCCCATCGGGCATGCGGCACATGGCGGACGATCGGGTGAGCCCGGCATTCGTGAAGCAACGCTGTCGGGCACGCTTACCCTACAGCAAGCCTTTAGCAGTCAGACAGAGACCTGGTGTCGCTGTGTCGTGGCGCAGGGATCCTGCAGACTGCACAGCAAATTCCGCGCTGCGGCAAAAATGAACCCTTTTGCTCACGAAGGGGCCCAGCATGCACACCGCGCGCGCCACCGCCGCCACCGCCCGGCTGGGTCGCCACAGCGTTGCCTCTGCTCCTTCTTTCCCATTTCCGGCCGCATCAGAGATTCCAGCCATGGCAAGTCTAAGCAGCCGACGTGCGCACTGCCAGCCCGCCGTGCAAACTAATGAGATGAGCCAGGTGGAGCTCGACTTCCGCCCAAGCAGTAGTGGCCTGCAGGCAGACATCGCGCAGCTGACAGCCAGAACCTGTTTGACCTTTCCTGCAAAACTTATCTGCAGGCGCCTGAGGAAGCACGACGTGACCAGCATTTCGCCCGCCAGCGCCTCCATGAGCCTGTGCTGCTTCTGGGGAGCGGCAGGCGCCACCTCTGCAGGCGGCCCCCTACCCTGCAGAAACATGAGCAACTCTTTTCATGTGAGCATGCATTGCTGCGCCTCACCAATGTCTCTGCCGTCTCTGTAAAATGTGTTGAATGCGGCGAGCCGCGGCATGCTGGGCATGCCGCGCCGGCGGCAGCCTGGCTGGGATGCTTGTAGTGCAGACCTGGCTGCGCAATGAAGTGGAACCTTTAGCTCCTCGCGCTTTGGTTTCTGCTGGAATGGTTCTGCTCGGGTGACGACCGATAGAGCGCCAACATGAGCGCCTGGGCTTCGTTCAGGAGCCCAGGGACGGAGCGCGGTCACAGACATGATATGAGAGGAGCGGTTTGCAGCCTGCCGATCACACCTGCAAGGTGCGATGTCGGCACCGCGGCGGGTGGTGAGTGCGGCGGAGGTACACACCCCCGAGTTTGGCATTGGTTTGACCAGCTGGGCGCCTATCGTGCTCCACAGGACCTGCTCCGAGGCCGCCACCCAGGCCCGCTCCGCGCTGCGGCGGTTCCGGGAGGCCGCGGCGGGCGGCGAGGGCGGCGAGGCCGCCGTGCCGGCGGCGAGCCGGCGGCAGCGCCTCACCGTCAGGCTGCCGCTGCCGTCCCCGGAGCGCCAGGACGACGCGGTACGGGAGTACAGCCAGGCGGATTGGCCGGGCGGCATCCAGCAGCGCTTCCGCCGCCTGCGGCCGCTCGTCGAAGAGCAGTTCCTCAGCGGCTACGACCCGCAGGTGTGCCGCTCTGCTGGCCTCTGCCGCCGCCACCACTCCCACCGTTGCCCCCAGCGCCCCCGCCCCTGCTCCCGCCGCCGCCGCTGCCGCGGCCTGCTGAGCAGCAGCGGGCCGGCGCAGCAAGTTGCGCTAGCAGGATGTCAGCAGCAGCGGCGGTCCTGCTGCGGGGAGTGCTCCATGTAGCTTATGTGGCCCTGGTGCTGGCTGTGCCTCCTCACGAGCTGGTATCGCTCCTGAGCGGCATGCCCCCTCGCCTGCCTGCCTGGCCCGCCTGCCTGCCTGCAGTTTGTTGGCATGCTAGAGTCGCCGGCAGACGGCATCGGCGTGTGGCGCGCGGCAGGCGGCAGCATCACGGTTGTGTGCCAGGCGCGCGCGCGCTCGCTGCCCCAGCCGGGGCCTCCCTGCATCTCACCGCCTGCTGCCTGCGGGGCCTGGGGGCCTGCCTGGGCGCCTTGCAAACAGCCTTGAAGAAACGAAAATGAAGCCCTTGCGCGCCTCGCCGCTCGCCTGCAGGTCGGCAACCTCAACTTTGCGTCCTTTGCCAGGCTGTGTGCCGGGGAGTTTGGAGAGAGTGTGCTGGACCCGCAGCACACCCTGATTGCGGTCAACCACACGTGGACCTCGTCCCGAGACATCGGGCAGGCAGGTGGTGGGGTGGCGGGAGGGCTGCCATGCTGTGGGTGCTCTCCCCAGGGGCATGCTGCTGGGCAGCGCGCCGGCCAGTGATGGCTGTTAGTCGGGAGGCTATCGCCCGAGGTTGAGGGCAGCAGCGCTCGCTTGTCACTCCTTGCTGCTCTCGGCCCGCTGCCCCCGCCCTGCTGCAGCTGTGGGACAAGAAGCTCAAGGCGCAGGCGGCGGCGCTGATAGACGACCCGTGCGCCTGGCTGCCGCTGTACCATCTGTGGGACGTGCGTACTGCCAAGGGCGCCACCGGCCTGCTGTTCAGGTCGTGGCCCCACGACTGGCAGCTCCACTCCACCACCGGGCAGGACGAGGAGCGCGCGGCGGCGCTGGATGCGCCGCCACTGCTGGTGACGCCCGAGCGGCCCAGCCAGGAGCGGCAGATTGAGGCACTCAACGCCGCGCTGGAGGCGCAGCGCCGAGAGGAGAAGGAGTGGTGGCAGCAGCGGCGCAAGTAGGCTGTCGATGGGTTTTACCTCTCGAGGGATGGGCAGAGCGAGAGATGTATTGCAGTTTTCCCCTTGCATGTAATTCTATCTTGTAAATTGAGCGCGGCTGGCACGTTGCGGGCAGGATTGCAAGCCGGCGGGTGGCTGGCGGCCGGGAAGAAAGATTGCTGGTCAGATCAATGCCCTGCTCTGCCTCGGCTGCCTAATGTGTTGGGCGCACAGAACATGACCAAGGCCACGGTCAACGGGTGCGAAGCTCTGCTGTTTGGGAGCGGTCAACCCTGGGCACCCAGCCCCTTGCGTCCCCTCGGCTCGTGTAGATTCCAGGCTGGCTGCCTGAGTCATGCAGGGGACAGCAGACCAGCCCCAGTCGCCCACAGCACACACCCAGAACATGCCTGCTCCTAACCTGCGTGCAGGACCTCCCTGCTGCGCAAGGCCAAGGAGAGCGTGGAGCAGGAGGCGCAGGATGGGGGCATCTCGGCATGGAAGCCAGAGCCTGCGGCGCCGCCGGCGCGGGAGCAGCGGCAGGGCAGCTCCGCCACAGTCGCCTTCCTGGCGGCAGCTCTGGCGCTGACCGTGAGCGCGGGCCTGAAACCTGGCCCCTGCTGCATCCACCTGCTCATGAGCGAGTTCATTGCACTCGCTGTACATCTGCACTGGTCCCTGAGGCACCTCCGTAGCCGCCTCCCGCAGGTGGTGATGGCGGCGGGCCGCGGGCTGCAAGAGGCACAGAAGACGGCGGTGCTGGCTCAGCACCAGGCCTCTCTGGAGCCCGAGCCGGCGCCCTTGAGCGGGCCGGTGGGTGCTCACTACCGCGCCAGCATCCTGGGCGGCCCAGACCTGCACCACAGCGCGGTGTGGGACGCCGCCTGCAACGGCAGCGCCCGCGGCGCGCCGCCGCGGCGTGTGCAGCTGCACGCGGCGCAGACGCGGCGGCTGGTGGCGCGGGGCGTCTACCGCCGCCGCAAGGCGGGCGGGGCATTCTCCAGCTGCCGCTCCGACGCGCCGCCCGGCGCGCCGCTGCCGCAGCTGCGTGGTGTGGCCCTGCTGCGCAGCTCCAGGCCACGCCCCTAGGGTGGCGCAGGCGTGACGGTCGTGACGCAGCTGTCGCTCGAGCGCCTCGCCATGCTGGCGCGGCAGTGCAGGCGAGGGGCTGGCCTGCCGACGGTGTGCCAAGCACTGCGCAGCCTTTGGTGCTGCCACATCAGCCCGCTGCGGCAGCCACTGCGCCCAGCCAAGATGCAGGTGCTTTCGCCCCTCCCTCCCACATTCACCCCTCCTCCGCGGCCCGCCCTGCAGGGCCTGGCCCCAAGCCGTTGCCGCCGCGCTGTACATACCGCTGCTGGACGGCAGGGTGGCCTCTGCTGACGACCCGCACCTGAATGGGACCACCTTGGACGCGGCCTTGGCACCGGTGCTGCAGCTGCACGCCGCGGCAGAGGAGGGGGGCGGTGCGTCCTGGCGGCGTGCCTTTCTCAGCAGACCTGAAGGCCTCATGGCGGGCCAGCACCCGGCATGCACAGTCGCCTGCGCAGCCAGCTGCCAGCTGCTGGAATGGCTGCCCCCAGGCTGCCATTGATCCCTGGGATCCCGCTGCTGCAAAGGGCCTGAAATGGTGTCGACCTGGCGCCAGCCTCCATTCAACAGCACGTTGGGATGCCCGCTCACCTCCCTGCCGCCCCTGCCACCCGCAGGCTGCCTGCTGGACCTGGAGGTGGTGGTGGAGGTGCACTGCGACGCACACAGCGCCAGCCTGTACCCTGCCAACGCCGTCCGCAACCGAGCGCTGCGACTGGCGGAGACCGAGGTGCGGTGGCGCTGGTGTCGGGGCGGGTGGGCAGCTCGCTGAGAGCAGCTGATCGACCGCTGGCGTGCCCGGGAGGAGCCGTTGCTTGGTGGCTCCCGCTGCCAGCAGTGCTTCTGCCCCACAGGTGCGGTGTGCTAACACACACCCACGGGGGTCCCATTCCTGGCTGCTCCGCAGGCCGTCATACTGCTCGACGCCGACTTTGTGCCCTCTGCCTCCATGGCCGCCCGCATGAGCGACCAGGGGTACAGTGCCGCCACACTGGGCCTGCTGCAGCAGCGCCTGGCGCTCGTGCTGCCCGCCTTCCAGACCGTGGGCGGCGGCGAGGAGGATGCTGAGCTGGCGCTGCAGGTGGGCGCCCTGGGGCTTGGCCTTGGCACCTCATAACACAACTGGCTGGGTGTGCCTCCTCAGCTTCCATGCAACCACGTGAAGCACAGCCGCGGAAGGCTGTGCCTTGTGGCTTGGTGCTTGTGGCTGCGCAGGTGGCTCGCAGCGGCAAGGCTGCGCTGCTGGAGCAGTGTGAGGTTGGGGAGCTGGAGTCGTTCCACTCGGGCCACTTTAGCAAGGGCCATCGCGCCACCGACTTTGGGCGCTGGGCCACCGCCGCCAATGTGGGGCTGCGGCGCAACGGAGGGGGGGTGCTTGGTGGAAGCAGGGCTATGCTGCTCTAATTGAAGGCCAGCAGCCGGATGGCCAGCAGGCGTTGCATCCCACGGTCGGGACGTGCGGTGCTTTCATGAAGGCATGTCGGCACGGCGCTGATCCAGGCAAGGCTTGCCCTGCGTTGCCCTGCCGTCTGCCCCCCTCGGCATGTGCAGGTGTATGAGGTTGAGTTCCAGACGGGGTTTGAACCTTACATCCTGGTGCACCGCAAGCACGTGCCCTGGTATGACGAGCGGTGCCGCGGGTGAGCCTCGAGGGAGCGCCCATCACGAATTCGTCATTAGGAGGAGCCATCCCCCAGCATGTGTGCGTGACAGCTTGCTTGCGATTGATGAACTCAGCTGGCGGCTGATGCATGCGCTCGCCTGCCGCCCCGCCGCCGCAGCTACTTTGTCAACAAGCTGATGCATCGCGCCCACATGGCCAGCCTGGGCATCCGCTGGTTTGTGCACCCAGGTGCGGGCGGCCAGGGCTGCACTAGCGCTGTATGCGGGGGCGTCACGGTGCCTGGCTAGCGGTGAAAGCACAGCCTCCCAGCGGTGATGCGGTGCCCATCTGCCGCCCAGCTGGGCTGGCAGCAAGCACATGCGCACCGTTGCCCTGCCCTCTGCAGGCGGCTTTGTGCTGCACCTGCCGCACAAGCCGGCCGCCATGAAGGGCATCACTCGCGACAGCGGCCTCAAGGATTTCAACAACCGGCTGTTTGCCAGGGTGGGCAGCTGCTCCCTGCCTGGCTGCTCCCCTGCCTGTCAGCCGCTGGTTCCCAGCTGGGCTGCCAGCGGCTGGCATTGCTTGCCGCGGGCACAAGTGAAGCAGCCTGCCACCTGTCCCCTCACGGCATCAAACCATGTGGCGTCCAGCGTGCTGCAGGCCAATGCGCAGATGCGGGCTGGCACCTACCTGCCCTTTGTGGCAGACCCCCAGCTGTGCTATACCAGCAGCCTGTGGGACAGCTGAGAACCCTGCTGCTGCAGGCACCCGCCACTCAGCAGGTGGCAGTTGCTCGCACATGGGAGGCGGCCAGGCTGCAGGCACCCCTGCCTCAAGCCTCCAGCCTCGGAGTGAATAGAACAGGAGTACAATTTGAAATTCTTTGGTGAACTTTCTTAAACGCCTTGTCTTCGATGATTCTTTAAGAATTTTACAGCTGGGAGTTTCCGACAGGGCACAGCAGCAGTGAGGAGGTGTGGAGGGTGTCTCTGGGCAGCCGTGCCAATGCACCAGCGGGGCGCCGTCAGTGTGCGTTAGCGTCACGCAGCGCGCTGCGCGGCTTGCCCCCGCTCTGCGGCGTGCCCGCCAGCTTGCCGCGACCCGCCGCCGCAGCTGCCAGCGGCGACAGGCCGGGCCCTCCCGCCGGCCGCTTGGGCGTCGCCTCGTGTGCCTTGCGGATGGGGCCCAGCTCCACCTACAGCCGGGAGGAAAGCATCCAGGGTGGGCAGATGAGGTGGCAGTCGGCACGCAGCCGGCCGGCGTCGCCAGGGGTAGGGGAGCAGCAAGGCAGGGGGTGCCCAGGAAGGGCCACGCCGTGGCAGGGAATGGAGCTGTGCGGAGGGCTGCTGCGTGCTCGCCACCCCACACCACCACCACCACCTCCACCTCCACCCCCTCCACGCCCCACACACCCTCCCACCCACCACACCCGCACTCATGCCTACTAACACAGGCAGGGCCTCACCTGCGCGGCCCGTGAGGCGAAGTTGAGGGAGGAGATGGATTCCTGGGCGCTGTCCGCCTCTGGGCTCACGCAGCACACCAGCAGCACCTTGCTGGACCCGCACAGGCTGTCCTGCAGTACCTGCAGGACCACGGGAGGGGGCAGCCCGGGGGACACAGGCCAGCAGGTGCTTGCTCTGCTCTGCGGGTTGCGGCCGCACAGGAGGCCGCAACGGCGGGCTGGCTGCGCGAGGGCACCCGCAGGCGCGGTCGGCGGCGGGACCGTGGCAACCTGGCCGGCAGCGTGCGCCATCACCGCAGCCTTGTGATGCCCCACAGTACCGGATGGTACCAGTACGCTTCTCCCCGTACCTGCGTCAGCTTGCTGTTGCGGTACGGCACGTGCCCGCTCTTGGACTGCAGGCTCTGGATGACGTCACCCAGCGCCGACAGCGACTTGTTGATCGCCTGCGCCTCCTTGAGCTGCTGCCCAGCCACCTCGCTCTTGGAGATGCGCTCGGAGCCTGCCAGCAAGGGGCCAGGGGCACGCGAGCGGTATGCAGGTACGTGTGGGTGGGTGGGTGGGGATGGGCGGGGAGGGGTGGAGCAGGCAGGCACAGAGCGCAGGGACATGCAGCGCAGCCAACCGCACGGCTACCAGGAGCAGCGAGCGCGCTGCCGTGATGCATGCGCCTGCTTCCCCTTCACCAACTGCCGCCGCACCGCCCGCGAAGCGCAACCGCACACACGAACGCACGTGTGCGCACCACAGCGCACCACACGTGTGCTCCCGCACCCGCGCCTGCCCACCTGCCAGGTCGACGAGGTGGAGCACTGAGGAGCGGCCGTCGGCGCCCGTCAGCCGCACGGAGAGCAGGGCGTGGGAGCGGGAGGAGTGGGCGTTGAGGGAGGTGGCGGCGGTGGCGCGGTTCTTGCTGCCCTCTGCCAGCACGTGCAGCACGTGGTCCACGCTGCTGACGGGGCGCCACGTCAGCCCGGGCACCCGCTCCTGCCCCGCCGCCAGTTGGCCCGCGCCCATGGCCGACACCTGCCGCCGGGCGGGCAGGGACCAGTAGTTTCGTTTTTTGTTTGATTTTTGTGAGGCCTGCAGGTCGGCGCCGCCCACCAGCCTGCGCTCCCATCCACGCAGCCCACGCCCACCGCAGGCACCTTGGCATCTAGCAGCACACACCACACACACACACACACACACACACACACACACCTCCAGAGGCTTTGCGGCCTCCTGCCCCGTCGCCAGCAGGTCCCTCAGCGCCTCGTTGTACACCTCCAGCATGCTGCGGAGGGGCGTGCGGTGGTAGTGGCGGGAAAGGAAGCGCAAGAGAGTGGAGCAGAGGGAGGGGGGGGGGCGCGCGTGCATGTGTGTGTATGCGAGGTGGCGGCGGCGATGGTGGTGGTGTTTGTTAGAGGGAGGCGGTGGTCATCTGGGGCATGCATCAGTGCATGTGGGCATCCAACGCGCGGCGCATCAACACAGCAGGCCGGTAGCCGGCAGCAGCGCAGCGGTTGTCCGCAGCCGCCGCCCCCGGCCGCGCCCAGCGCCCCCACCTGACGCTGAGCGTGCGGTGCTGTCCATCGGCGGTGTCGGCGGCCGTGATCCAAAAAAGCGCCTGTACCGCCCGTACCGACAGCCCGGGCGCCTCTGCTGGCCCCATCATGCTGTGCGTCTTGCCGCTGCCGGTCTGGCCGTAGGCAAGCAGGCAGACGTTGAAGCCATCGGCGCACGACCTGGCCGCGGTGGCAGGGGGAGGTACAGGGGCGGTGGCAGCAAGGGCGAGGAGGAGGGCATTGGTTGGGGTGTGTTTTTCATTGCAGGCGCGCGGCTGGAGCGGAGCCGGAGCACTACAGGGCCCCTGGACCCATGGCAGCAGCAGCAGCAGCAGCGGCAGCCAGCGCCGACGGCAGCATGGGCAGCGGCAGCCTGGGCAGGAGCACAGCGGTGGCAGCAGAGGTGGTGGCAGCAGCTGCTGCAGGCAGCAGCGGCTGCTCACCGGATCATGGGCGCCACCTCATCAAATACCTCCTCCTGCTGGGGGTCATCAGAATTAGGCATTGATCCAAGCAAGGCATGTGAAGCACTGGAGGGGTGTCCGCGGCACCCCACGGCGAACGCCAAGCTCAGCTGTGCTGGCGGTGAGAGAGAGGCGCCACGGCCGCAGCCGGCGCAGCTGCAGCGGCCGCCGCGGCGGCAGGGAGCACCTGGGTCGCCTCCCCGCCGAACACAGCATCAAACTCAAACTCCTGGTGCCGCCGCTCGCTGGCGTGGACGCAGAGGGTGCCTGGGTAGGGGTAGCTCACGCCGCAGGCCGCCTCCTTGCCGGTGGGCCCGCCAGAGCCGGCGCTGCGCAGGGCGGCGGCGGCGGCAGGGCCCGAGGCGGGCTGTGGGCATCGCAGGCTGCGCGGATGCTGGGAAGGCCCGCGCTAGGCTGCGGTAGAAGGGCGGGGCGGGGCAAGCCCTACCTCCTGCCCAGCCCCTGCAGCATGCACCATGCCTGCAGCTTGCTGCAGCCCAGTAGTACCGCCCGGTACTGCCCAGAGACAGCCAATCCCGTCCCCACAACTTGCGTAGAGCCAGGCCCCGCGTTGTGTTGAAAGTGGGGCGAAGCGCACCTGAGGCAGGGGCGCACCCTGCAGCACACCCGGATGTTGCCGCGCAGCACCTGCAGCTGCTCGTGCAGGTTGCGCCGCTCCTGCCGCTCCTACCGCTCCCCCGGGGGGAAAAGCGGCCGGGAGGGAGAGGGCGGGGAGGAGCGGTCGGGGAGCTGGGCAGCACGCAGCGCGCCAAAACCTTGGCCCCAAACCTGGGCGCCAAACCTGTTCTGGCTGCTGCCACAGCCTGCCCCCTCCTGCTGCCGCCAGCCTGCCTGCACCCCTGCCCAGCGGCAATGCGCCCGCTCCGCGCCGCCCACCAACCTGCAGGAAGCGGCGCTGGAAGTCCTCTGCCGCCATCTGCGCCCGCTCCAGGCGGGACCGGGTCTCATTCAGTTCCTGTTGGCGGGGTTGGAGATGGGCCGGGGTGGGGTGAGGTGGGGTGAGGTGGGGTGAGGCAGGTGGGTAGGTGGGAGAGAGAGGCAGGCAGGCAGGCAGGCAGGCAGGTGGGAGAGAGCGGCGGTCAGGCAGGCAGGTGGGGAGAAAGGTGGGCAGGCACCCCACACCGACAAAACCCGGCACGCGCTGCTATTGCCAAACAGAGCACTCTGACAGGCATCTCCGCCATGGACGCCCGCATGGCACCAGCAAGCGACAGGCAAGGGGCAGGCGGGCGGGCCGCCGCACCTGGGCCAGCGCAGCCCGCGCCGCACGCAGCGCTTCCGCCTCGGTGCTGGCGCCCTGCGCCTCCTCCGCCGCCGCCGCCAGCCGCGCGCGCAGCACCTCGCCCTCCTGCCGGCTGCCCTCTAGCTGCCTGTGCAGCTCGACGGCCGCTGACTGGGCATCCGCCAGCTGGCGCTGCAACGCCGCCACCTGGCGCCCCGTCTCTGCCGCCTGCGCGTCTGCCGCGGCCCGCCCCACACCCGCCGCCGCCGCCTCCAGGCGCAGCGCCTCCAGCGCCTGTGAAGCCTGCGCCAGCGCGGCGCGGTCGGCGGCAGCCGCCTCGGCCGCCGCCGCAGCAACGTCCGCCGCGCTCCGCTGCCCGGCGGCCTCGGCGGCGCGCAGCGCGGCCTCGGCGGCGGCGGCGGCGGTGGCGGCGGCCTGCGCGGCGGCCAGCGCCTGGCGCGCGCTTTCCAGCTCCAGCTGCAGGCTGGCTTCCGACGCCTCCAGCCGCTGCCGCTCCGCCTTGAGCGTCTGCAGCTTGCGGATGGTGATGAGCAGCGCCTTGGCAGTCGCTTCTTTAGTCACCTGGCTCAGCTGCGCCTGCTGCGCCTCGCTGTCGCCCACCCTGCGGCACCGCAACCGCCGGCAGCGGGGAGGCGGGTGAGCGGCCTGAGCACGCTGTGCGCGTGGTGTGGGTGTAGGGCGTGCTGTGGGGACGAGCGGCGGGCGGCAGCAGGGCGCTGGTGCAGGCCCGAGAGTACGGTGGAAAGCGAGCGGCACTCTTTCAATTGCTGCGCCATCGCTGTCACGCTAATAAGCCAGCCTGGGCGCGCACGCGCTGCACTCACACGTAGGCGATGCCCGCGTCCAGCCCCTGCTGCGCCTTGCGCAGCAGCCCGCCAAAGCGGTCGAGCAGGCCGCCGTCCTCGGCGCCGTCGCCGCCGCTGCCGCCGTCCGCCGAATACAGCTTCTCCTCTAGCTCTGCGATGCGCGCCACGAGGCGTGGCACCTGCACAGGGGTGCCCGGAGTTGGTGCACGTGAGGGGCGGGCGTGGGGGCGATCGGCGGCGCGCCGTGGCGGCGCCAGGGTGACGCCAGGCCGGCGGCGGCGGGCGACAGCCGGCGGCAGCCTTACCAGCAGCTCCTCATCCGCCGCCAGGGTGGAGTCGGTGCTGCCGATCACCGATTTTCTGGGCACTGACGATAGCAGGCCTCCCAGGCCGAGCTGGGAGGAGGCCATTTTCAATGGGCGGGGAGCTGGGCGGGGGTTCCAGGCTGCATAGACAGTCGCAGCAGGGGCTGGTCTGCACGCCCTGCCACCTGCGCTGGACTGGGATTGGAGAGACGGCGAGAGAGCCGCAATTTCATCGAGGACCTGCTGAGTATGCGGTGCTACCTCAGCCTGCCGCCATGTTGCTCTCGAAGCCGCTTGCCCCAATCCCACATTGTTGTGGTGTGCTCTGGGGCGGAGCCAGGCTTCGCTGGGGTTGCAGCCGCGTCTGGGGGTTGCCTTGCAGTAGGTAGGCCTCATCTTTCAGGGCCAGAGGCATCGCATCGCACATCTGGGGCCGCGGAGACTCATTTCCAACAGTGGAGGAGGCGGCAGGTGGGTGTTGGCCTCGGGAGTCCTTCCCCTCCAACTGCGGTTGGCTCATCCTCGCAGCTGACCAGCCCGGGGGGGCCCGTGGCGCTCCCGCGAAATTTCACAAAGCTACTGGCGCCTTCACAGCCCCCCCGGCTGAGCAACGGTTCAAACCGCTCACATGACACTGCAGGCTGAGCACAGCTTCGGGAGTTGCCGGAGCAGGGACTCACCTATGGCGCAGCGCCTGCCGGTGAAGGATGCGGAGCCGACACTGCCAGTCAGCAGCGGCGCAGGCCCCGGCCTGCACCGCCGCAGCGACTTGCAGCGGAGCGGCGGCAGCGGCGGCGGCGAACCGCGCCGCCGCCGCCCCGGCTCCGCTCCCACCTCCCCCACCCTGCGCGCGGACAAGCCGGCGGGGAGCAGGGCTCGTGCATTGCTCACGTCACGCTGGC
Organism: Chlorella variabilis; assembly: GCF_000147415.1. Classification (NCBI taxonomy): domain Eukaryota; kingdom Viridiplantae; phylum Chlorophyta; class Trebouxiophyceae; order Chlorellales; family Chlorellaceae; genus Chlorella; species Chlorella variabilis. The sequence continues at coordinate 438,065 of NW_005435067.1, forward strand.
AGCTGCTGATGCTGGTGCTGGCTGGGCTGCTGGTGAGCGCGGCCGCCGCTGGGCGCCCGCAATCTTTACGCGCTGCTGGCACCAGCACGGCTTGCACTGCATGCAGCACGTGCATGTCTGTAGCATGCCTCGCCGCTCTGGCTCGCATGTGGTGCCTCCGACCTGCAGCAGCGCAGCCATGCTGGCTCTAGGGTGCCGCCCACTGACCACCCCTGCCCTCCCTTCGCCTCGCTCCTACCCACGCTGCGCCCGCCCTCGCCTGCCTGCCTCCCGTCCCGCAGCTCCACTCCATGGTGGCCAAGCGCACCCAGCCCTGGCTGGCAGCCTCCTCTGGCAGCCTGATAGGCGGGGTGGCCATCCGGCAGATAGAGCCGACGGGCGAGGGCGGCCCCGGGGGCGAGTCCTCCCGCTCCAGGGCACTGGTGGAGCAGCACGATGGCGCCGGCGGCGGCCAGTCGGCGCTGAGCAGCCTTGCGGCGCTGGTGCGGCGCGGCGCGGCCTCGCCGCCGCCCTCCCCGATCCCCTTGGCGTGGATAGAGGTGCGGCGCCGCCGCGCGTGCCGCCCCCGCCGTCCCTGCTGCAGCTCACCTCACCGGCGGGCGGCTGCTCGGCGGCGCTGCGCTGCCTGGCTGCAGCCCCGTGCCGCCTGCCTCCGCTCCCTGCCCCGGGCCCCAGGAACCGGAACCGAAGCGCCGTGCCTGAATGGCGTCGCTGCGCTGTGTCGACGCTGCGCTGACGCTGCGCTGCGCTGCGTGGCTGTCGCTGCAGGGCGGTACGCTGGGCCAGTGGCCCAAGCCGTACCGCAACAAGACCCGCCAGGTGGTCCCCAACTCCATCTCCACCTGGCGCTGCACCCCGGACGCAGCTAACTTCTCTCTGGCTGCCGCCACGCACAACCCGCTGCTGCAGTCAAGTGAGCGCGCACCGCCAGGGGGCACGGCGGCGCCGGGTGGAGGGCCGTGCTGGTGGAGGGCCGTGCTGGAGGAGGGCCGTGCCTGGCCCGTGCCTGGCCCTGCCTGCCGGCCGTGGCCGTGGCCATGGCACCCTCTCCCGCCCGCTCGCTCCCCGGGCACCCGCCCGGCGCGGGCAGACCTCTCCCCCTGCTGCTGCGCCTGCCTGGCGTCCGCCCAAAGCGGCCACCCCATGCCCCCGCCCACCAGCCAGCCACACACCACATGAACCCCGCCCCCTCGCCCCACCTGCTTTCTACCTGCAGCCGAGTGGCGTGAGAAGTACGGCGATGACGTGTCGATGTACAAGTGGTGCCGCGAGGGGCTGCCAGAGGAGGTGCCCCAGCTGCAGCAGGCGAGTGGCTGCCGCGGCGCCGGCGCCAGGAGGGCGGGGCGGGGCGCTGGTGGGGGCCGCTGCCGCCGCCGCCTGCCGCGCGTGGGCCAGCACCTGCTCTCGCCCCTTCACACGCATGGAGACGCACCACCGCAACAGACGCATCCATCCACCTTCCCTCCGCTGCTACTCTCCCCTGCTGTACTTTCCTCTACTTCACTCTCCGCCTGCTTCCCTCTCCCCTGCTTTGCTGTCTCCCACTTGCTCTTCTCTCCTCTTGCTTCCCTCTCCCCTGCTGTACTCTCCCCTGCTCTGCCCTCCCCTGCCTGCCTTCCCCCGCAGGTCCTCAAGCTGGAGAGCCGCAAGGCGCGGCCCGAGCGGGGGCTGACGGTTGTGACCCAGCTGTCCCTGGAGCGATTCCAGATGCTGGACAACCAGTGCAGCACGTGGCCGCTGCAGGTGTGTGGGGAAGGGGCGCTGCAGGGAAAGGGGCTGCAGGGAAAGGGGCTGCAGGGAGGGGAGGCTGGAGGGGTGCCCTCCCTGCTGCTGCTGCCGGCGGTGGTGTGTGCCGCAGGCCACAGGTGGCGAGGGCAGGCGGCGCGGTGCGCGCTGGAGGCGGCGCCTGGCTTCCGGAGGAGCCCTGCGTCACACACCCCACCACCCACCGCCCTCGCACCTCCTGGCCCACCCGCCGCCGCGTGACCTGCCCCTCCCGCCCCGCCCGCCTGCGCCACACCCTCAGATCTCCGCGGTGCTGTACATCCCGCTGCTCAAGGGCCGCATCTTCTCTGCGGAGGAGCCCAGCTGGAACAAGAAGAGCCTAGACGTGGGGCTGGCAGAGGTGGGCGTGCCCGCTGGCGCCGCCTGGTGGCTGGCTGGCTGCCCGATGCCGCCGCCTG
>NW_005435067.1:440297-472898 GCF_000147415.1 Chlorella variabilis
GACCTTCGGCCCTCCCGTCCCATGCCGGCCACGTTGACCACGCTGACCCTCCAACCCTTCCTGTCCTCCCCACCAACCTTTCCCACCACCCCGCCCCGTCCCGCCCTTTTTTTTTTCCCTCCAGACCCTCAAGTTTTTTGCCGCCATGGAGGCCTCCAATTCTTCCTGCATCCTGGACCTGGAGGTGGTGGTGGAGAAGCGGTGCGTGCGTGTGTGTGGGGGGGGGGGGCGCCTGCCTGCCGCTGCCGCCCGCCTGCCGCTGCCGACGCGTCGGCCCGGCACGCCCCTGCTGCGCCCATCGCGCGCCTGCCGTGCTGCCTGCCTGCTCGGCACGGCTGTCGTGCCTCGCCCCCAGCCAGTTTGCACGGCCTGCCCGCCCGCCCAGCGAGGTGGCCCAGCACCGGGCGCCTGTAGGGCTGCGCGCCCTCAGCCTGCCGGCTGCGCCACATGCTGCCCAGCTGCCATGCCCTCACCCCTCTGCCGCCGCCGCCTGTTTGTGTCGCCCCTGCAGGTGCGACCGCTACTCAGCCATGCTCTACCCTGCCAACGCCGCCCGCAACCGTGCCCTCGTCAACGCCAAGACGGGTGGGTGGGTGGGGCGGCTGCCGGGCTGCTGACGTGGTGGGGAGCTGGGCGGGCGGGCGGCGCCCGGGGCTGGACCCGCTCCTTGCACCTGGCGGGGCCTATCTGCTGGCGCCCTGCTGTTGTTTTGTTTTTATGTTCATTGCATTGCGTTCCATCGCTGCTGTGCGCCCTGCTGCTGCCGTGCCCTGCCTCTAGCAGTTACCATGCTGCTGCCGGTTCACATGCGTTCCTTTTGCCGTGCGCCCCCACGGCTTGCTGCTGCTGCCGCAGACGCCATGCTGCTGGTGGATGTGGACTTTGCGGTGAGCCAGAGCCTGGCGGACCTGGTGCGCGGGGAGGCCACCTACAAGCGCCTCATGTCCATGCTGCACAACAGGCAAGCCCCGCGGGGACTCTCCTTTTCTCCAATGCCGCGATGCGACTCCTGCTTTGCTAGTCCCGACCATGGCCTGCCCGCTTGGCCCTGCCCTGGCCCGGCCTGACCCGGCCCCTGCGCCCCGCCCCGCCCCCTCTGCAGGAACGCGGTGGTGCTGCCGGCGTTTGAGACGCAGGACGACGGCGAGGCGGGGCGGCAGGTGGCGCTGGAGTGCGTGCGCCGCGGCAAGCCCTACGTCGTGCGCAAGTTCGAGTGAGCGGGGCAGTGATCATTGTGGCTGCTGTCTGCCTTCTCACAGACGCGGGTGGCGGAGGGGCAGCAGAGGAGGGACAAGGGTTGTTTGAGTTTATGTTGTTGCGCAACCCCGTCGCCCCACCTCTCCGGTTCGCTCCCAAACACCCTGCCGCCGCTGCCTGCCTCCTTGCCCGCAGGTGGAACATCGTGTTTGGCTTTCATGTGCCTCAGTACCCGCAGGGCCACCAGGCCACCGACTACTGGCGCTGGATCAAGAGCCGGGGGGCCTACCCGGTGCAGTACCAGGTGCGGCGCTGGCGGTACCACAGGCAGCACCAGGCAGCGGATCCTGCGCCAGGCTCCCTCCGAGGCCGCAGGAACAAGCTGGGCCGCCGGCTCAGCGTTGTTTTCTTTCTGTGGGCATGGGGTGGGAGGCAGGCCTGCCGTGCATCCGCAGCGGCGCCTCTGACCTCTGCTGGCTCATCAGTTATCTCCGCTGCTGTACCGCAGATCGGGTACGAGCCGTACATCATGATGCACCGCGCCTACATCCCCTTCTACGACGAGCGGTTCAGGGGGTACTACTGGTGAGGGCGCGGCTGGGCTGTGTGGTGGTTGTGTTGCAGTGCAGTGCGCCTGTCAGTGTGTGGGAATGGTGTCGGGTGGCGTCGGCGTCGCTGCTGGCGGCGCCTGCTGCTCCCCGGCCTGCTGTTCTCACGCCCCGGTCCCTTGCCCCGCCATGTCCCCACCCTGCCCCCTCCCCGCAGGAACAAGGTGCAGCACCTGATGCACATCAGCCTGCAGAACGGTTTCAATTTCCTGGTGCACCCCACCGCCTTTGTGGTGCACGTGCCGCACAAGAAGCCCTCCACCAAGTGGCTGACCCGCAAGATGGGGCAGGTGGGGAGGCGCCGCCATTCCTCTTACCTGCCGTAGGCCCGCGACAGCGTTGCCTGTGACAGCATTGCAGTCCACCCCGGCAGCCGGGGCTCCCGACTCTCCCTCGCATCAGCCTGGCTGTCGCAGCGCTGCTGCCGCCGCCGCCGCGTGGCGGCACCCCAGGCCGAGAGCATCCTCGCCCCACACCGCGCCACCTCCTCGTTCGCGCCGCTCGCACCCTCATGCCGTGCCGTCTGTTCACGTCCCCCGCTGCTTTCCTCCCGCCGCTCGCAGAAGGAGAAGAATCACATGCTGTTTGACAACGCCCTGTTCCACATGCGCCAGATGGACTTTGTTCCGGTCACCTCCTGGGCCGAGCACTGCACGCCAGAGGCAAGGCCCTGCCGCCGTTGCTGCTCGCTGCCCGGCGGCCGGCGGCGGCCGGCGGCTGCATGGGGGACCTGCCGCCGCGGCTGCCGCCGACTGGTGCCGCCGCCGCTGCCTGCCGCCGCGCGCGGCCGCCGCCGCGCGCTACTGCCGCACTGCACGCACTGCCGCGCAGCACACATGCACAGGCGCCGCCCCGCCCGCCCCGCGCTCCCCGCAGGCCGCGCCTGTGCTTCCAGGGGAGGACGAGGCGCGGGAAGTGGCGGCCATGAAGGCGGCCGCGGAGCGGGCTGCTGCGGAGCAGGCGGAGCTGCTGATGCAGCAGCACGCCTCGCTGCAGGAGGCGGCGGCGGCGGCCGCCGCCAAGCGGGCGGCTGAGGTGGCCGAGGCGGAGCTGTGGATGTCGCAGAACGCCGAGGCGGCGGCCGCGGCCACCAAGCAGCGGCAGGAGGCGGCACTGGAGGAGGACGCGGCCTTCCTGGCCGCGCAGCACCAGCACCAGCAGCAGCTGGCAGCGGCGGCGGCGGCGGGCGATGGCGCCGCCGACGAGCGGGCCGCGCAGCAGGCGGAGGCCGGCGGCGAGCTGGACGCAGCGCCCGGCGACGTGGTGGAGCAGGCGGCGGCGGCGGCTGCAGCCGAGCAGGCGGCGCAGCAGCAGGCGGCGGCCGGGGCGCAGCAGGTGGCACAGCAGGCTGGGGCTGGGCAGGCTGGAGCTGAGCAGGCTGCACAGCAGGTGGTGGCAGCTGGCGCTGACCAGGCGCAGCAGGTCGCGCAGCAGGCGGTGGCTGGAGCCCAGCAGGCCGTCCAGCAGGCAGCCGAAACTGAGCAGACTGAGCAGGCCGCACAGCAGGCGGTGGCAGCTGATGCCACCCAGGCGCAGCAGCAGGTGCAGCAGCTGGCCACGCAGGCTGGCGAGCAGGCTGCAGCCGGGAATAGCCAGGCTGCGCAGCAGCAGCAGGCTGCTGCCGAGGCTGGCCTGGCCGCGCAGGAGCAGCTTGCTGCGGGTGCTGGCCAGGTCGCCCAACAGCAGCTGGCTGCTGCCGGCAGCGGGCAGGCTTCACAGGAGCAGCCTGCAGGTGCTGGCGCGCAGACTGTGCAGCAGCAGCAGCCGGCGGCGGGCGGCCAGGGGGCGGCCGGGCAGGCGGCTGAGCTGGCGCTTGCTGGTGCGGCGCACTCTCGGGATCAGCAAGGTTTGGAGGCAGAGGGTGCTGAGGACGGCGAGGGCAAGGAGGGCACCAGCGGCGGCCTGGAGCAGATCAGTGGCAGTGAGGAGGAGGAGGAGGCGGCGGAAGGCGGGGGCAGGAGGTCGGAGCCCGTGGAAGAGCTTGAGCTGATGGGCGGGGAGGAGGAGGAGAAGGCAGCCCTGGGGCAGCACCAGCCGGGTGGCGAGGCCGCCGCAGGCGAGGCGACTGCTGAGCAGCGCAGGCGGCAGTAGGCTGCTGGCGCACGACCGCCCTGTGTGTTTTCTAGACCAGCCGACAGCTCTCGGACAGACGACCGATCAGACCGACCTGCCGATACTGGCGCAAACTGACCCCTGTAGCCCACTGTTAGTTGCTTTAGTTTTAGTTAGCCGGCTTACCCCTGCCAACCAGCCCAGCTGGCTCCTGACAGCTCTCCTCTCTGCCATCCACACCAGTCCATCTCCTTCCCCTTTGCAGGCGGCCCCACGTCGGTGGCCTGCCTCTCTCTCACTTGCAACCCGCTCAGCACTGCTAAGTACGCCCTCCTTTCACACACTATCCCTTGCCGTGAGTGTCATACATCAAGGTGCCTAGCTGCTGGCTCGTCGCGAGCCCCGTTCCACCCCTTGTCCCACTGCACTGCCGAGCGCTTTCGTTCCGAGCGTGCCCTCCCTCCTTGGCGGCGGCGGCACAACTCTGCCGCTGCTCCACACCGGAGGTTGGGAGCGCTCTTGCCCAAACATAACACCTCTTCGTACTAGTGCTGACGTATTCTTTTGTATTCCAACCCTGGTAATGCCGACCTGACGAATTTGAGTGATGCAAGCGCCAAGTTGGGCCGGGCCTTGGTAGCGCTGTCGCCCCGCTGGCGGCGGCCCGCGGGACTTCTGATCACCTCCATCGGCACTCCCGCTCGTTTTGCATTCTCGGTGAGCCGCAGACCATCTCTGCCATCTTTCCTGCCCGCAGTGCAGGGCGATGGCGCCGTCTAGGTCTTAGCCTGTCGTCCCGGTAACGCTCACCTCTACGGCTCCTGATCGCCGCCTCTCTGGATCGAAGCATCGCTGTTTATGGCCGCGATGAAGTGGAGGGAGGGCGACGCGGTCGAAGTGCGTTTTGCTTGAGCCTGTTGCCTCGGCTGCCCCGCTGCCGTGCGTGTGTGGCTCCCTGGATGCGCCCAAGCACACAGCGGGGGCCGCCGCCTGCAGCCATGCACAAACTTGTCGCCGCCCGCCACCCCGCCCACGCTGCCGCACGCCGCCGCACCGGGTTGCTGAGCCACTGCGCCCCTTCTAACCTGTGCTGAAGGTGGGCGGGGATCCAGAGGAGGAGGGATGGGAGGGCTCATGGTGGGGCGCGGTTCTCCTCAAGGCCAAAAAGAAGCGGGCGAAAGTGCGGTACGACGAGGTGGGTGCCGGCGGCGGTGCTGAGGTTGAATTATTCATATGCTGCAGCAGCACCCCTGCGCCTGGCCGTGTTCATGTGCTGCAACACATGGCATGCCAGGCTAGCGGTGCGGCGCTGACGCCGAGACGGCCGCGGCAAGGAGAGCCCGCGTCTCGCTCCCTCCATTCTGCACCCAACGAATGCCGCGCTCGAGCGGCACGGCTTGCGCCTTTTGCCACCCGCCTCTGCCGCGTGCTGCAGATGCTGGATGAGGGTGGAAAGGACAAGCTGGTTGAGGAGGTGGATGCCTCGCGCCTGCGCCCCAAGTGCCCGGACGACAGCCTGGCCGTGCCGCTCAGCCGCCGCATGCCGGGGGACCCCATCGACTGCTGGCACGAGGACGGCTGGTGGGAGGTGGGTGGGGGGGTGGGGGGGTAGCGGGCCCGTGTGCGGCAGAGCAGAGGCGGCCGCGGCCGCGGCGGCAGGAAGTGGAATTAGCACTTTGGTGCGGTGTGCGAGCGAGGCCTCAAAGCGCACACGCGTTGCTTTCATGCGCCGCCTCGGTCGCGGCCATCGGCCCGCCCCTTGCCATCGTCCAACCTCCCCTCCCGCCCCCACCCACTGGCTGGCGGCGCAGGGCTACGTGCACCGCGTGTTTGACGACCACCTTACAGTCTACTTCCCGGGTAGGTGTGGATGCTGGGTGCAAGTGTTGGATGCTGGGTGCAAGTGTTGGATGCTGGGTGCAAGTGTGGATGCTGTGTGCAAGAGTGGATGCTGTGTGCAGGGCCTGTGTGCGCCTGTGGGGCCCGCTGTGTGGGCTGGGGCATGGCGTGCTTGCGTGGGTGGAGGGGGCTGCTGCGGCAGCCCTGCTGCCGCTAACGTCGGCCACCTGCCATGCCGCCCAGCCCCTCGCCGCTCCCACCCTGCATCTTTATCACGCCCAGCTTCCCCATCAGTTCTTGCCTCACAACCTGGGAGGAGCGGCATAGGCTGAATTCCCCGCTCGCGCTGCCTGTCGCCGCGCCCTGCCGCTGCTGCAGCCTCTCAGGAGGAGTATGATGACATCTACCCTCCAACCCGCCCCAGGCCAGACCCAGAGGCCCACCGCGTGCGCACCGGAAAGAACTGGGATGCTGAGCAGCAGGCCTGGGTGCCCCGCCCCCGCAGAGCCTTCAAAGGCGCCCGCAACCTGCGCACCGGGCCGCCCGCGGCTGGTGCGGTGGCGCTGGCAGCGGCGCGCCGAGGCGCGCCGCCCAGCAGCAGCAGCAGCAGCAGCGAGGACGATGGCGAGCCGTTGTTGTCCCGCCTCAGCGCCCAGAAAAGCAAGCAGCAGCAGAAACCGCAGCAGCAGCAGCAACAGAAGCAGCAGCAGCAGCAGCAGAAACAGCAGCAGCAGCAGCAGCAGCAGAAACAGCAGCAGCAGGCGCCCGGCGCCTCCCGGCGGCCGCCGGCTGCAGGGGGGCGGCCACCTAGCCCAGCCGATGTGGCGGCGAGGGCCGCTGAAAGCCTGCAGCGAGCTGCAGCCGGCGCAGCAGCAGCAAAGTCAAAGATGGAGGCGGCGAAACCGGCGGCGCCGGCGGCAGCGGCAGCACCAGCATTGGAGCGCCTTGTATCGGAGCCTGCGGAAGCGAGCGTGCAGGCCGCCAAGACGAGTGTGGTGGACCTGATTGCCACCCTGGATGATAGCGAGGAGGATGAGGGAACGGCAGCCCCGCCGCCGGCTGCGGCTGCACCAGCACCGCCCAAGCAGGCAGCCGCCCCTCCTGCCGCCTCTCCTCGGACGGCCCCAGCGGCCCAGCCGCCACCAGCAGCAGGCGGCGCCTCGGCACCGGCGGCGCCGCCGGGACCCGTGCAGGGGCAGCAGCAGGTGCCGGCAGCACAGGAGCCAATGCCGCAGAAAGGCGTGGGCAAGCCGCCGCCGCAGCAGCAGCAGCAGGCAAAAAAGCGGAAGAAGGATGCGCAGCCGGACCAGCAGCAGCAGCAGCAGCTGGCGCTGGAGCGGAAGCCTAGCCAGGCGGCGGGCAAGCGCAAGCTGCTGCCTCTGGAGCCTGCAGACTTAGAGTTCAAGACCGGACCTGCAAGGCCGCCGCCGCAGCGGCAGCTGCAGCGCAAGCAGGACGAGCAGCAGGCGCAGCAGGCGCAGCAGGCACAGCAGCAGCCAGACTCTGCCAGGGCAGAGAGGGCCCAGGCAGCAGCGGCGCTGCCGCCTGCCATGCGTGGCCCTATCATGCTGGCCGCCTCTGCCAGCATTGCGGCCGCAGCGGCGGCAGGAGCCAACCGCAAGGCCGCGCCTGCCGCCAAGCAGAAACGCACGGCTGCCGCGCAGGAGGGCGACGCGCAGCTCAAGCGCCAGCTCAGCGACAGCAGGCTGGACCGTGCGGGCGGAGGAGCGGGCAGGGCTGCCGGCGGCGGCGGCGGTGGCGGCGGCGGTGGTGGCCTGTTCATCATCCCAAAGCGAGTGGAGTATGGCTCGGGAGGTGGCCCCACCCTGGACCCCTCGCCTCGCTCCGCCACCGCAGCAGCCCGCCCGCAGCCCGGCCAGAAGCGGCGGCGCGCGGAGGGCGGCGCGGCGGCGGCCGCGGGCGGCAGGGCGCCGCGGTGGCGGGATGACGACGCTGCAGCGGCGGCGGCGGCGCCCTCGCCGCGCGTGGCGGGGGCCCCGCCGCCGATCATACCAAAGGTGCAGCAGCGGCAGCAGCGGCGGCCGCGGCAGCAGCTTCCTCCTGCAGAGGAGCTGGACTATGATCCCGACTTCCCCACCACCTTTTGTCTGGACAACCTGCCTGCCTGCGTCAGCAGCCTGGTACTGGAGGAAGCCCTGGCGGGGCTAGGCCTGCAGGGCTTCAAGGTGCGGTGCGGCGTGTCTGCTGGGCTGCCCTGCGGGCCTGGCGGCGGTGGCCGTGATGGCGGCGCATCCGCGGCCGCTCCTGCTGCTGCTGCCGCGCCCCGTCCTGCGCTCCACACACCCCGCGGCGTGCCTCCGTCACCGCCCTGCCGCCAACTCCTCTGCCCCCAACAAGCATGCACACACTGCCCTACACCACCCCGCGTCCTGCCCTGCAGAGCGTGCACGTCGTGTCGGTGCCTCTCGACAGCGGCGACCGCATGGCGGGGTATGCCGTGCTGCGCTTCCAGTCCCCCGCCTGGGCGCACCGCCAGTACGACAGGCACGCACGGCCGCCACAGGATGGGGCAGGGCGGAGAGGTTGCGGGTTGGTGGTTGGGTGAACACCAAGAGTCCCTGCCTGCCTGCCTGCCCACCTGCCCGGCTGCCCGACCAAGCCACCCGGCTGCCGCCCCGGCTGCCGGCCTCCTCGGCCTGCCTGCAGGCTGCGCAGCCTCTGCATACTGACGCCCACCTGCCCCGTGCCGCGCCCGCTGCTCCTGCACGAGCCACGCATCAGGTGGGAGCTCTGTCCGCCGCTGCTTGGCAGCCTGCCACCCAGCGGCGCACCACCCTGCTGCCGCTGGTGCCGCCGCCGCATGCTGCAGAGGCTCATGCCAGCGGCCAGCCCACCCCATGCCCGGGGCCGGCAGCTGGCTGCCCTGGCTGCGCCTGCCTGGGTGTTCACTCTTGCGTGTGTGCCCGCTGCTCCACCAGCTGCGCTCCTCTGCCTCACAGGCCGCTGGCACCTCCCCTGCTGCTGGCTGCGCCCGCAGGAAGGAGTATGGGTGGGGCCCCGAGGCGCGCCTTCCCGGCCACTTCCCGCTTGATTATGCCGCCAACCAGCACTTTGCCCAGGTGCCTCCCTTTGTGTGTGCTGCATTGCCTCGCAGCCAGTGCTTTGCCCAGCTGCGTGTTTGTGTGTGCTGCCTTGTTCGGCCCAGGCAGCCGCGGCCGCGGTACCTGGCGCTGCCCCGGCGGGGCTGGTGTGGCCTTCTAGCAGCCTGGGCAGGGTCACGCTCCAGGCGATGCCTTGCCCCGTGCATGTTCGAGTGTAGCCTCCACCACCCCCTGCCTGCCGCCCTGCCTCCCTGCCGCCGCACCCTGCCGCCTGCAGCCCAGCAGCATCGAGTTTGACCTCGCACTGGACTGGCGCCAGCTGCTAGGGGTGCTGGCTGCGGCCAAGCAGGGGCTGTGCCGGGAGCAGGCGGGCGAGCTAGCGCAGCTGCTGGCCGCGTTTGTCAAGGTGTGCCGCCTGCCCGCAGCCCCCGCCCGCCCAGCCCCGCACGCCACATCCCTTCCGGGCATTGCTCGGCTGCGCACATGCCGTGCACCACGGCGTTCATGAGCTGATGCCGTGCCTCTGCTGGTGCCTCAGGCCGGGGCGCCGGTGCTTCAGCATGACTGGCAGCCAGCCAAGGCCCCCACCCTGCCCGCTCCCCGCGTGCCGCGTGCCGCAGGAGAGCGGCCAGCCCGAGCCGAGCCTGGACCTCGGGCGCCTGCTGCTTCCCGGGGAGGCAGAGGCTGCTGCACCACCGGCCGCCGACCCGCCAGCCAGCCACCCCCAACCCTTGTGGCGCAAGGTCTTTCGGCGGGGCAGGGCCGGCGCGGCAGCGACGCCGCCGGCGGACGCCGCGGGGGGCCCGGCCTCGTCCTGCGTGTGGCTGTCGGGCGTGCCGGTGGCGGTGGGGGAGGACACTCTGAAGGAAGTCTTCCGCCAGTTTGGCTTCCCTCAAAAGGTGAGTTGTGTGTGTGCGGTTGCGGTGCCAGTACGTCTGCGGTGCCAGGCGAGAGGCGTGGGTGGCGTGGAGCCAGCGGGAGCGCAGCATGCATGCTGTGGTTGGTTGTGCTGGGCGCATGCCTGCGCTGCGCCGCTGCCCATGCGAGCGCGCACAGTGGAAGCGGCTGGCTGGCCCGCCTACACACACGGACGCGCGCGCACGCCCCTGCAGGCGGTGCTGGTGCTGGATCCGGTGACCCGGCGCCCCAGCAGCCACGCCGTGCTGTGGATGGAGTCGCAGCAGCGGGCGCGAGACCTGGTGCAGGCGAGCCGCCAGGCTGCGGGGCGAGGGGGAGCAGCTTCTTGCTGCTGAACAGAAACAGAAAAGACAAAGCGGGCCGACACACGTTCAGTCGCATGCGCACGATGCCCCCTGCGCTGTCTTTGTCCTCACGTGTGCCCTGGCCCTAGCGCTGTTCCTCCTGACAGGCTGGCATGACTCACCCCTCCCCGCCTGCAGAACCTGCGTGACATGGTGTTCATGCTCAACGGCACGCCGCGCGCCGTGGACGCCACGCTGGCGGTGCCAGGTCAGCACGACGGGGCGCCGCCGCCGCCCGGCGCCGCGCCGCCGCGCAGCCTGCACAGCGGCGGCCCTGCACGCAGCCGCATAATCTCAGCACAGCCTGCAAGCTGCCCCGCTCCGCACTGCGAGCCGGAGCCGGTGCCATGGCGGTGGCCGGGTCGTGTGCCGCCGCTGCTGCGCTCGCCGACGTGCCGCCCCTCACCCAGCCCGGTCTGGCGCTGCTGCTGTCGGTGTCGTTGCCTGCAGGCCCTCCCCGCGGCTCCCAGTCCACCTATGACAGAGCGCTGCGGTGCGTGTTTGGGGCGGACGACTCGGAGCTGGAAGGTGAGCGGGCGGCTGGCAGTACACAGAAGTACACATCTTGTGCGGCGTTGCGAGCAGCTTTCTGAACAGAGCGGTGGTACAAGCAGAGAAACCCCTGTCGGTGCCACGAGCGCCTGCCGTCCCGTTCATCCTCCTCCCGAGCTCTTCTGTTCCCTCGCCTGCAGGCCACATCAGCTTTGTGGAGGTGCCCGATGAGCTGCTGCTGGCGGGGGGCGGCGCCAAGCCCGCCGAGCGAGCCGCCATCTCGCTGCGCCGCCTGCTGCTGGCCCACCGCAAGGAGCAGGTGTGCTCGCCGGCTTCTGAACCCGCCTCTGGTGCTGCTCTCTCTCTCCCTCCCTCCTTGTGTCTCTCCCTGCCCTGGCCGGGGGGCTGCCGCGCTGTCCAGTCCAGCCGCCGGCCGCGCAGCCGCTCCCAGCTCCCCGGCATGCTGCGGATCCACACCCCTGCCTGCCCCCGCCTCTCCGTCTTCTTTCCGTCCAACCAGCTGCCCGCATGCCTGCCCCGCCGCCGCTCCCGCTGTGCAGGCTGAGCTGGCTCGGGAGAAGCAGGTGCGGCAGGCGGAGCTGGATGAGCGGCAGCGCAAGCAGCTGAACGACGAGCGCTTCAAGCTGGGCCGCCTGGCGCAGATGCAGCTGCAGAACGGCCCGGTGCGTCCACCCGCCGGCTGCGCCCCGCTGTTCGCTCCTCGTGCTGGCGCCGTGGGGCGCGTTGCAGCGTTGCAGCGTGGGCAGCTTAGGAGTTTGGGCGGCTTGGCAGCCGTGCTTGGCCTTGCCCCACGTCATCCTGCCTGCTCGGCTCTGCTGCTGCGCGCTGTTGAAGCTTGGAGTGCCGACTGCCTGTGCCGGTGTTATGTACTGCTGCAGGATGGCAAGACCTTGCTGCAGTACCTGCTTGAGAGGCACGGCCTGCGAGGCTTGAAGGTGTATAGGAACAAGGACGCCGGCAAGCTGGCGGCCATGGCGGCGGCGGAGCAGCGGCGGCGGGCGATGGGAGGGACGCAGAGGGACGCGCGGGGGGTGGCGCTGGCGCCGCTGCCGCAGCACCGCGCGCAGGCGCAGCGTGCCGGGTGATGCCCCGGCGACGCGAGCTGAGCGGCAGCAGCGAGGCTTGCATCGACATTTATTGGGTTAAAGCGAATGCAGGCGAATGCAAGTGCAACTTGAGACTCTCCAGCGACGGCTGAGGTGCATATTGGGCAGAGCGCCGCCGACTATAGGGGGCGTCGCCCAGCCGTGGGTACCCCCTCAGAACATGTGATGTCATCTTCCTTGGATCGAAGAATGCTGCGATGGGATCAAAGAGTGCACAAACGGCAGAGAGCCGCGTCCCCAAGCCAAGGCGCGAAGTGTCGGGTGACTTTGCGTGAAATCAGCATTATCCCCTTCCGCCGGTATTCTTATGTTCGAAAACCCTGCCAGATCTTATTGTACCACACAGAAGAGATAGCTGACTTCGGAGAGCGGAGCCCACCCCATCGCGCTAGGTGTGTGGCCGGGAGCAGCTGAACTGGTGCTCAAACATCCTATCCACCACAGAAGGCAATTGGGCAGCGAGAACTGGAGCCGCCAAAGGCCTCTGTCCACGGGGCTGGCATGCACCCGAAAAGGTATCGCCCGGCCTCCCGCTGTCTGCTCAAAGCCTGGCCAACTGCGCCATGCAGGTACATCACAGCAGCGCTGCAGCAACCATCGCAAGGGCGCCACGCGCGGGTTTGGGCTCCCACCTCTGGGCGGCAGCGGCGGCAGGGCGCCATGAGCAGCCACAACAAGCACACCACCGCTCGGCCACCCGGGCAGCAACGCTGGGCGACCCGCCTGGCTCGCCTTATCGCGCTGCTGCTGCAGTGCGTTGCTGCTGACCCAGAGGTAGCAGTAGCCACGGCAGGGGCGGCAGCGGTGGGGCAGGCGACGCCCACAGCCGACAGCCGCATTCCAGCCAATGTTCAGCGGCTGCTGGACCGCCTGCTACAAACGGCCAGCCCGGAGGACGTCCCACACGACTACACGGGCAGGTTTGCCTTTGCCTCAGCCAAAGACCAGGCGCTGCTGCCGGCGGCGCTGCTGGAGCTGGCTGGCGAGCCCGCCGACGAGACAGCTGGCGCCGACGAGGCAGCCGGCACGGTCGTCGCGGCGTCGCTGGCGGCCTCCCTGCCGACGGGCGCTGCCGCCAGCCACCAGACGCAGCCTGCCGCCATCGGCACGCGGGCCGCCGGCCCGGGCGGAGCGGCGGAGGCGGCTGGCGGCTGGCTGGCGGCCTTCTTGGGCGACACCCTCAGCCTGCAGCCCCACACCCTGACTGAGCTGGAGGAGGAGGAGGAGGAGGAGGAGGAGGTTAACATTGAGTTAGAGATAGACGGCACAGCAGGCGACGTGGCGCAAGACAATGAAGTGGAGGTGGACAGCACCACCACCACGCCCGCCTCGCTGCGCCGCCTGCTGGGCCCGCTCCGCGGCGCCTCAGCCCGGCGCTGGCTGCGCCAGAAGAAGGGGCGGCGGCCGCGGCCGCGGCCGCGGCCGGCGCGGCGGCCACGCCCGGCCCAGCGAGCGTGCCCGCCAAAAACATACTGCTGGGTGGAGCCGGGGCCGCAGCTGAAGCGGGTGAGCGCGCTGGTGGGTGGCCGGTTGCTTGCATGGGCTGCCGGGTGCGAGTGCAAAGCATGGGTGGCAGGCAGGCAGGCCCACAAGCATGAGATCCCGCAGCCCTCGCCTCCCCAGTCTGCGCTGACTGCGCACTTCTTACACACACTGCTTACGCAGAGAATTGTGGGCATCACAGTCGCGTTTGAGAACAATGCGCGAGCCCCACGGTACGGCTATGCAGAGAAGCTCGGGGACGGCAGGTGTGTGGCAGCTGCCGCCAGACCGCTCTGTGTGTGTAATACAGCTAGGCGGGAGCGGCGGTGCTAAAGATGCAGCTGGCTGCTGGGCCGCCGCTTTGCAGTTGCCAGTGCTGCCGCCGCCATCCCCAACCCTGGTGCAATGGTGAGCGCTCGTGCAGGGGCATAACCTTCGGGAGGTGCGGCTTCTGCACAGGCACCGGCGACGGTGAGTCCCCATTTTTTGCTGCCCATCGGCGCTGCAAGCAAAGCTTGCTTGGGCCCCTGCTTTTGCCCCTGCCTGCGGCAGCTTACCACCATGCCTGTACCCATCCCATCTGCACCACTGTACCGCTGTACTGCAGGTGTGCGGGTCATCAACCTGTATGCCGCCTACCGCCCCAAGTCCAAGCTCGCCTCGTACCTGCCCGCCCTGCGCGCCATCAACGAAAAGGTGCCTGGGCTGCTGTGTTGTGCACGTCTGTGTGGTGGCGGTACATACGAGTGGTGCAAGGTGGCTGCTGTTGGGACGGAGATGAACCCCCCCAAAACAGCCAAGGTAACCTAATGCACAGTGTGATCAGCGCCACGCTATGCCCACCACGCCGAGGCTGCAGGGCGGCGGCGACAACGTGGATGGGCTGGACGGCTTCGAGGCGGCGGTGGCGGCGGCCGCCGCCGACTCCGCCTTCCGGTGCGGCCCGGCAGCACAGCCTTGCGCAGTGGAAGCACCATGCAGAGCTGTGCAGTGGCAGCGTGCCTGCGCTCGTGGCCACCTTGGCATGCCTTTGCTGAAGGGAAGGTCAAGCTGTGCTCCCTACACCGGAGGTTCCTCGCGTCGCCTGCCTCCCCAGGCAGCGTGCCTGACCGCTGTACCATTGCGCTGCATGTACCGCTGTACTGCTTCAGGTACGCCCAGGACGTGCTGCACGAGACCATGTACTACCGTCCCGCCATGGCGCTGTCCCGCGCCGTGGGCGCCAGGTGCGGCCCCAAGCGCCTGCCGCAACACCAGGGCAAACAACAAGCCTCAGCTTTGCTGGGACAATGGCCCTGGTTCGATTCGGCATTGCTGCTGCCCGCGCCGCAGGTTTGGCATCACCAAGGGGGAGATCTACGACACCTTCATCCAGCACGGCTGGAGCGACAGCATGTCTGTTGACTCGGGTGAGTGCTTAAGCTTGCGGCGAGGTGGCTGCTCAGCTCCCAAGCCTTTCGAGCCGGGGCCAGCTGGCGAGTTCGCCCCATGCCGGCCTTCGAGCTGGCCGAGCAGTGCTGCATGCACCGCGGCAGGCAGGCGCCGACCGCTGCCCGTCGCGCCGCTGCCTGGCTGTGTGTGCGTGCCTGCAGTGGGCGGCATCACGCAGGCCGCCTCCGCCAAGACCGGCGGGCGGCCGATGGTCGCCGACGAGCGGCGGTGGCTGGCAAACTTCCTGGAAGCCAGGTGGGGGTCACAGCTGCACACTGCGCTGGGCCAAACTGGCGGCGGCGGGAGGCTGGCGACTGGGAGGCGTGCGTCCTGCATGCTGTTCTGTGCTGTGCTGTGCTGTGCTGTGGCCCAGTGCCTGACCGCCGCGTGGCGGCGCTGCCCCCGGCGCAGGCGGGCGGTCCTGGGAGGGGCCCACAAGTGGCTGGACGCCACCTACCGAGTGGATGCATACCAGCGCTTCCTGGACCGCGGCAACCTGGCGCTCAACGGGCCCGTCAAGGCGAGCGCGGGCTGTGGCCGGGGCGCCGGCGTCGGCGTGCGCCTTGCTCCTCCCTGCCCTGCTTCTTCCGTTTGGAGGAGCCTTCTCTGCTGCTGCTGCTGCGTGCGCCACCCGCTGGTCACGCGGTGGCGCCCCATCCAGCGCGGCGGCTGCTGCCGCTGCTGGTTGCCCAGGCAGCCGTGGCCTCCTGCTGACGGCAGTCTCACGTGCCTGCAGGTCATGAGCGTCGTGGTGCCCTGAACAAGAGGCACCCCAGCACGCCGCGCGGGCGGCAGACGTGCACATCTGAGAGAGTAGCAGCGCGCGATATGGACGTCCCCCCTAGCTAGCTCCCCTGTGACAAACTGGGAGCCAGCTCCAAGCATCCTCATAGATAGCAGAGAGCGTGTCGACCCTGCCTGAAGCGCCACAGGAGCAAGCGGCTGCTTCCTCCGCGCTTGCGGCGGGCGCCAGCTGCCCGCCAGCGTAGGAACCAGCTGCAAATCTTTCATGCATAACCCTTGCCGCATACACACACCTCATTTCCCTGCCCTACGCATCCCTTGCCAATATCATGCTCTGCTGCCTACCACTGGCGGCGGGCACCAGCAGCACAAATACTCCTGCCCTTGCATGCGCCGTCACGATCTGTCGCCGACTCCTACTGGCCCCTTTATACATCGCTCGACTACTCCTCTCCCTCGAATCAGCAATGATTGTAAATATGGCTTACAGCTACGGGCGCTGCAGTGCCCGATGGGACGCACAGCGCGGAGGCGGCCAGAGGGGCGGAGCGGCGGGGCTGGATTTCCGGAGGAGCGGAATCGGGGCGCTGGCTTGTTGCTTGCTCTCCATTGGCACCAAATCGCTCAACTGGCGATAACGGAGCCCTCTGTCTTCTAGAGCCGGGGAGTTCGCCAGACGCTTCCAGCACCTCCCAGACGCCGACAGCTCTGGAACCCTCCCCGACAGCTATCTATAAGCTCCGCTCGTCGACTCTTCATCCATTCACTCCCTCCTCTTGTGGCACAAGCCCCCCACCCCACCCCACCCCGACACACAGCCATGAGCCTGCTCTTCTACCCCTTCGACAGCCTCTCGCTGCGCGATCCATTTGACGACCTGCTCTTGGCATCGCCCTATGGCCCGCCCGCCATGGCCCGCGCCCCCTCCTGCGGCAGGGCGGCCTGCGCCCCTCGCGCCGCGGCTGCCTGCGGGCCGCGCCGCCAGTCATGCCCCCCGCCCGCCGAGCCCGAGGTGCACCTCACCCGACACGAGGACGGCGTGGTCGCGGAGTGCCTGCTGGGCCGTGGCTTCGACGAGCGCGACATCAGGTGCGCTTCTGCCGCCGCCGCCGCCGCCGCCGCTCCCCGCCGGTCGGGCCAACCATCCAGCACCTTCCGGCTCTGCTCCCTTTGCTCACACCTCGCTGCCTGCCCCCTCCCCTGTGCAGCCTCCAGCTGGATGGCAGGGACCTCGAGCTGACCGTGTTCCACCCCGGCACGGCGCACTGGCGCGGTGAGTTGGGCCACCGCATTGCGGGGACGCCCGCGGACGCCGAGGGCCTGCATTTGATCAACATCTCGGTCCCCCCCCCACATGTCAGCCTCTCCATCCTATCCCGCTCAGCTGACGGCAGTACCTCCTACGGTATCCTCCTACAGTATCCTCCTGCCATTCCAGCGCATCGCCTCATGCTTTCCCGCTGCCCTCCCGCCCGCCTGCCCGCCTGCCGCAGTGCGCCCCGCCGCCTACCGCACCACCCTTGAGCTGGCCCCCCACATTGACGCCCAGCACATCGAGGCCTCCCTGCACAGCGGCATCCTCACTCTGACCTTCCCCTACCGCCGCCAGCCCCGCCACCAGCCCCAGCCCCAGCCCCAGGCCCAGCACGGCCGCCACACCGCGGCAACCCCAGCAGGCAGCGACCCTCTGCAGGCCTTCTGTCGCCTGGCAGCCGCGGCCGCCGCCGTCCACGCCGACGCTGGCGCCGCCGAGACGCAGCGGGTGGAGCGCTGCCGCCGCCACCACCGTGCGCCGGCAGCGGCGCACGCGCCCTACCGCCACCCCCACCACCAGCAGCAGCGCCGCGCCTGCAAGAGCCCCGAGCAGGTGCGTGGAACGGTGCGCCAGAGCCAGAGGGCATGCGGCTGCCTACGTGGCCTTTCGCCGGTCCTGCAGCGCCTTGGGACCGAGTTGGATGCTGACCCTTCCTCGCCTCTCCTTTTCCTGAAACTGCAGGACCAGCAGGCGCGCCACGTGCGCTGGCAGGACGACGACGCCTCGCCCGCCGCCACCGGCGCCGCCCAGCCGCAACGTTGCCGCTGCCCAGCCCTCCCCGAGCGCCGCGCGCGGCAGCAGCAGCAGCAGCAGCAGCAGCAGGCAGGCCCCTCCCGGCCCGCCGCCGCCGCCGCCGCTCCCGTGGAGCCTGCACACCCCGGCGCCGCGCCTGCGCCGGTGGAGGACCCCAAGGGTAAGGCGCCTGCCAGCGCCGAGCAGGCGGCGGAGCTGGAGCGGCAGCAGGCCGCCCGCCGCGCCGCCGAGCGCATCGCCGCCGGCAGCGGCAGCGACAGCGATTGGGAGGTGGCAGACGGCGCGGTGGAGGACTGCCCGCTGGAGGGCTGACCGAGCGGCCGAGGGCTGACCGCCTGCCGCGCATGCACCGACTGCCATGGCGGCAGCAAGATGCAGTTGGGATGCCGGCGCCACGTGCCGGCCCAAGATACCAGCCATGCCCTGCCCCGAGATGCCAGCCATACCCTGCCCCCTCTTTTCCCTGTTGTTCTGTTCCTGGCCAAGCACCGGTTTTCATTGCCTCCATTCTGTACCATACCGTGGGGCCACTCGGCGCTCCCTCAAGCTCCTCTCCCTGCACCTCCTTCCCTTGTGAGAGCATTGTTGTTTCATGTAAAGCATACACAAAGCAAGACAGGGCCAGGAAAGGAAGGTGTGAATGGCGCGACCTAACTAAATGCAGAAAGCGGGGGGCCTGAGCACCCCCGCGCAGCAAGCAGACAGCGCAGAGCAGGCAAGCAGACCACAGGAACAACAGCAGCACAGTTCACTTTTGGGTGGGGATTCTACAGCTCCTTTGTCTTCTCTCTTCTCCTTCTTTTGTTGGCTACCAGCTGGGGCCTGCCAGCAGCCTGGGCGTATCCGCCGGCCTGGCGCTGGCGGTGCCCCACTCCTTTCTTTCTTCCTGGGCTCAGGCAATGCCCAGCACATCCATCAGATACCCCACCTCCTCCTCAGCAGACGCCTGCAGCTGCAGCTCAGGCGGCTGGACCACCCTGCCGCCCGCCTGTGCTGCCGGCTGCTGAGGCCAGCCGCCCCCAGGCTGGCTGTACACAGGCTGGCGATACACAGGCTGGTGGTGCATAGGCTGGCTGTACAGAGGCTGCTGGCTGTACACAGGCTGGCGGTACAGAGGCTGCTGGCTGTACACAGGCTGGTGGTACACATGCTGAGGCTGCTGCTCCGCCTGCTGCGCCCAAGCCCCCTTTTGCGGCTGCTCGGGCCTGCCGCCGTACTGCCCCGGCGGCGCCCAGCCCCCGACCTGCGGGTTGCCTGGCTGGCCTCCGTGGGAGGGCACTGGCCCTGCGCCGTGATGAGGCGGGGTGGAGGCTGTGGCGGCGGTGGTGGTGGCGCTGTCCCCGCTGTCCTGGCCTGCCCAGCCGCTGTCGGATCCCCCGCTGTCGGATCCCTCGCTGTCGGATCCCTCAGACCCCTCGGTGCTCTGGGACTCGCCCTCTGTGCTGCCCTGCTCTGTGCCGTCCTGCTCCCAGCCATCCTCGCAAAAATTCTGCTGGGCGTCCTCTGGGCCTGGCCCCCACCCATACTTGTCCTCCTCCTGGCTGACGGGCGCCCGCGGCTGCTGCTGCTGGCGGCGCAGGCCCCCGCGGCGCGCCTGGCGCGGCGGCGCGGAGACGCCGCCGCCGCCGCGGCCGGCAGCCTGCCAGCCTGCCTCACCATTGCTGGGCACAGCAGACCCAGCATCCTCCTCATCTTCTCCCTCCTCCTCCTCCTCGTTGCCCCAGGGTGTAGCGGGCTGGTCCTGCCAATAGTCAACGCCGCCGCCGTCAGCCGTACAGGCCGGTTCCGGCGCTACTGCCCTGGCCGGCAGGCTGCGCCTGGCCTGCGGGCCGGGGAGGAGTAGCAGCAGCCGTGCCGGCGGCTCAGGCCAACAGCCCCGGCCCCAGCCGGCCCAACTTTGTTTGAACCTGCGGCGCTGCAGCATCCCGCCGCCTCCCGCCCTTGACCCCCCTTGCCGCACGCGCTCCCCCTTCCGTGTGCAGTTGTGCTGCGCTCGTGTATTGACCGCCCGCACTCACCAGCTCCCAGTCACCATCTGCCTCCATCAGCGCAGCCTCCACCTGCATGGGGTTCAGGCCCTGAGCGGCCCCCTCCTCCAGCAGCTCCCGAGCCTCCCTGCACTTGAAGGGCAGCGCAGCACGAGGCGCACCCAGGCAGGGAAGGGCTGGCTGGGTCAGCGGCAGCAGGGCTCAGATGCCAGCCGCCGGGTGCCGCCGGCCAGCCGCGGCAGTACCGCCGGCCAGAGTTGGGGGCGGGCCAGAGCTGGCACTGCCAGGCAGAGGCAGAGGCAGCGCCCAGGGCTGGATCCAAAACACCAGACGCACTGCAGCCGGCTGGCTCGCCTGGTCACGTCGACAGGCCCGCTGTCGTGCACCGCCAGCGTGCCGCCCATCAGCAGCTCGGCCGCCAGCTCGGCGCTGCCGCCGGCCGCCGCGGCCGCCGCCGCCGCCGCGTCGGCATCAAAGCCCATGTCGGCCAGCGCCTCTGCGCATGCACGCCGCCTGTGCCTGCGCGGCGCGGCGCGGGGCCAAGCGGAAAGCAGGATGAGTGCCAGCTATAATGCAAGCCAGCTGCCATGCTGTGCGGTGTGGGTGGCATGCGCGCCTGCCAGCATGATGCCAGCATGCATGGGAGAGCGGGTGTGTGCGGCGGCGGCGGCCATGGTGAGCAGGCCGGCTGCCTCAGGCTCAGGCCGGCACGCTGTGCCGAGGCAGAAGCAGGTAGGGGCGCAGACGTGGTGCAGAGCGGTGCGGTGCCAGGCACAGATGGTACTGTGGTACCGCGGTACCATGGCGGCTCCCGGCCCACACGCTCACTCTCTCATGAGGTCCAGAGCGTCGCCAGACAGCTGCAGCGCCGCCTCCCGGCGCGCCACCGCCTCGGCCTGCAGCCGAGCCGCCCGCTCCGCCGCCCGCTGCTCCGCGGCTGCCAGCTCCGAGGCGGCGGCGGCCTCGTCGGCGCCACCCGGCTCCTGCCAGCCGGGCTCCTGCCCCGGCAGGGGCCAGGCGCCGGCGGGCGCTCGCTGCTGGTGCGGCGCCTGCGCCTGCTGCGAGCGCAGGGGGCCGCCGTGGCCGCCCCTGGGGCTGCGGCCGTTGTCGCGGTCGCGCCGCCAGCCGTCATCGGCCCTGTCATCGTCCGCCCTGGGCCTCACCTCACCCCAGCTGCCCTGCTGCCTGACGGCCGCATAGGCCGCCTGCTGCCGCGCCACCGCCTCCGCAAACCTGTTGCTCGCCAGCTTGGCGGCCGCCCCGCCAGCCGCCGCGCGAGGCGTCGCCGCCGCCGAAGGCTCCCGCTGCTCCTGCTCCGACACACCGCGCAGCGGCCTGGGCCCGCGCGCCGGCTGCGGCGGTGGCGGTGCGGCAGCCAACTTCCGCACCGGCTTCACCGCCTCAGCCTCCTCCATGAAACCCTCTGCGCCGCCAGGTGGAAAGCAGGGAGGTGGAAAGTACAGCGTAAGGTGGATAGCAAACAGCTTGCACCGAAGTGGGAAGTTGCGGCGCTGCCTGCAAGCAATCGCTGCTGCCATCACAGGCCAGCGGCCCAGCGCACACAGCGGGTGGGGCACGGAGCAGGCATGCCATGCACCAGGGGCAGCTCCCGGCGCCCTACACCCCGCCTCACCCTGGCACGCGGGGCAGCGCTGCGCCACGCGCAGCGCGCGGCCGTTGTGGGCCAGCATCTGGTGGGGGCGCTGCCGGATCTTGATCTGTGGGGCCAACGGCAGAGGGCATGGGGCGCAGGCGCGAAGCACAGCCTCATAGCTCAGCGCCGTCTGAGAAGTGCAAAGGGCCTTGCACACCTTGTGAGCAGCCCGTCTCACCAGGATGGCATCCAGCGAGCGCTGGGAGGTGTTAATGCCTTTGCTGGTCTTGAGGGAGCGCTCCAGGTGGGACACCACGCAGTCTGTGTGCAGCACGAGGTCGGAGCAGCCCGCGGAGCAGCTGCCTGCAGGCGCGGGCACGGCAGGCGGGCGGGTGGGTCGCAGGGCGCGGCCTGCGGCGGCGGCGGACGCTGGCACAGGGCGCGGCGGGCGCGGCGGGCGCGGCGATGAGGCAGGCAGGGCCTGTCCAAGGTTTTGCCTGGCCCTCCTGGCCGCAGCAGCCTCGGTTTGGCTGGGCGTGGTTCAGTTCTCGAGTTCAGCCCGGCCTTCCCGCGCACCAGCTATGTGATCCTCCTCCTCAGTGTCCACATGTCGCCTGCACAGGCTGCAGCACTGGGGGGACAGGGCAGCAGCCTGCCCCTCGTCCCCAGCGCTGGACAACTGCTGGGCAGGCCAGGGGGCCAGCACTTTGCCCTTGGTGCGCCCCATGGTGCGATTGGGAAGCGCAACAAGCAATGATGCACTGGGGCCGGCGAAGGAACACCGCCGTGCCAGCCATGCTCAGCGAAGCGCACGCCAAGTTGGCGGCCGGCGACAAGTTTGAGTTGCGCTGAGTTGTAATACAAGTCCTGCCTGTGCCGAGCTGCCATCTCGTTATATCAGATATCTCGCACATGCAAGTAAGCCCAAACAACGAACGCAAACGAGCCGGCAGCAGCGCAGCTGGGTCAACGAGCAGCTGGCGTGCGGCGCCGACACTGCCCGGCCGGCGATCGCCCTGTGCGAGACAAGTCTCGCATTGCCACGCTTGGCGGATTGCTTTGGATGTCCCATTCTGCTTTGCTTTTCACATGAATGCTTGGCCTGACACCTCCCGGACTGACTTTGTTGCCCTTGCAATTGGGGGCTGGCGTGGCGGCTGCTGGCGGCAGCGCTCCCTGCAGTGGCGGCGGTGGCTCCCCCTGGCGGGCGGCGCTGGGCACCTCCCGGGCTCGTCCCACACATGCGCCAGGGCTCGTGTGGCGCTGTCTCGCACGCCCAGAATACTTAATTGGATGTGGCCCCCCGCCTTTGCCCGGGCTGGTGTGGGAGCTAGGGCACGTGATCGCTCCGGTGAGGGCGCTCATCAATTCTGGCATCCCTCGTCTTCCTTCCATCGCAACTTCACAAGCTATCACCAGCACAAACGAAGGACCCGTGCGGGCCTGGGGTTGTCCAGACGCCGCTTGCACCCACTCTCAGTGCGCACCCAAGAGCTCCCCGTTCAGTGAAGAGCTCCTGCACCGGGACTCTAACTACATAGCGCAGCTGGGGGAGCCGCGGGACAGCGGCTGCGTCGAAGCGGGGACTGCACGACTGCAGCTGGAGGCTGGGCTTGTTCGCAAGTCCTAGAGGTCTGGTGAGTCTAGTAGCTGTGATTGAGCCTGGAGCCGGTCGGGGGGAGGGCCGCACCACTGCGCATGGGGGTGCACAGCCGGAGGTAGCCGACACACCCTGCTTGGTCGCTGCAGGTAGCTAGCACTTTATGCCCCGCAGTCGAAGCTCCAGCGGCATTCTTGGGCGGAGCCAGAGCTCTGCGGCCCTGGCCAGAGGCCCCGGCCGCGCGCCCCCCACCGCCCGGATCGCCTTGCGCAGCGGCCTGCTGGCCTGCGCCCTCCTGTGGGTGCTCCTAGGTGCGCCGGTGCTCCAGGTTGGCCCTGTGCGCAGCTGAGGAGACCTGAACCTCTGGCGGCACCGCAGCAGGCCGGCACCTGAGCTCCCCACCCCTCGGGGGCAGGCTGCAGCCCGCCTAGACTTTGCTGAGCCCTCACATCGCAATGCCCGCAGGTTTTGGCCGCGTGCTGCGCGTACGGGGCAGCCAGACGGCGCTCGTGCGCTCAGCGACGGCGCTGCCCTGGGGCCAGGAAGGCCTGGCAGCAGCCGCAGCCGCAGACCAGCAGCGTCAGCAGGAGCGGCGGAGAGCGCTCGAGGACGGCGAGGCGCCAGTTCTGGCAGGAGCTGGTGCCGAGGAGGAGGAGGAGCAGGAGGAATCAGAGGTGACACGGCCCACCATACCCACCGCCAAGGCCGCAGAGGCCGACGAAATGACAATCATTATGGCCGTCCGCCACCGCTCGGAGACGGGCCCCCGGGATGCGACGCTGTCGCAGGCCGCCATCTCCGCACTGCTGAACCAGGCCGCCAACAGCGACACATGAGCCTGGTCCCAGCCCACGGCGGGCACGATGCCGCTGCAGCGCCCCAGGTGCACCCTTGAAACAGCTCAAGATGCGCAGCACGCTGGGGCGCAAGCGCTGCGCCCTTGCCTTGTATTTCCACGTTTCCACATACCCGGGCTTCGTCCCCGGGCGCTCCTGTTGCGCCCCACCCGCGTCCCTTCCTATATAAACCCCTCCCCTTTCCACCTCGGTCACTGACCACACCTCCGGCACTGTGCTTGCACACGTGCGCGTCATCCCTGTTCGCACTCTCCATTCCTTCCTCCCCGCTCTTCCAATTTTGCTCTTCCTTGTTTGACTCCATAACCTTGCCGCTGCTGCTGTGGCAGCGCCCTCGGCACAGAAATTGCCAGTCCTTCCCCTCCCTCTGGAATCCACTTACCGTCTTAGCCACTTTTATGAAGCCCGACCCGAGCTTGGCTGGGCTTGCAAGCTGTCAACAAGCAGCTCCCAGCAAATAAGTCGCTGCCTGCCTCGACCACCTCGCATTTTGATATCAATGCCTAGTACCTTCTCCATTCAATGGTCTGTGCTTCTTCCGTCTACTCTTTCTCACATCTGTAATAAATCGACCTAGAAACCTTCGGCGGCACTTGCAGACTGGTGATGACTGAACGGGCGGTTCCCCAGCACGGGCTGCAGGGGCCGGCAGCTGCAGTCGCTCATCCGCCAGCTCCCTCACTCATCCTCCAGGTCGGCATAACGAATCTCCTCCACAAGGTTGGCAGCATCCGCCAGCTTGTGCCACGCCTGGCAGTGCTGGCACTGCGCAATCACCTGCAGCACGATGCATGAGCGTGGGCAGGCACGGGCAGGATGAGACGGCGGGGCCTGGGAGGGAACGGAACTGGGCACCCAGTGGGCAGGCTGCGGGCCGTAGGACGGTGGCGCAGCCAGGCGCACAGCACGCCTGTGCATCACCGCAGCTCTGTCAGAGCGCAGTAACAGCGCTGGCGGCAGCGGTCGCCTTCAGCCTGCGCCACGGCGGCGGCGGCGGTGCACCCACCATGCCCTTGTTCCACGCCACCGGGTTCACCAGCCGCTCGCTGCGCCCGCTGCACAGGTTGCAGGTGAACTTCACCAGCAGCGAGCGTCGGGGCAGGTGCAGGTCGATGCTGACGCCGTCGCCGTCGGCGCTGCCTGCCAAGCTGCCGTCCTCGCTGTCGCCAGAGTAGCCGCTGCTGGTGCTGCCTGGCTCGTCGCCTGCACCAAGCGAGGGCGGGGCACATGCAAATCGCCGCCCTGCAGCAACCAACTGCCAGCAGCAGGCGGTTGGTGCTGCTGCTACCAGGCTGCTCCTGTTGCTACCAGGCACCCCACCGCAGCACACTTCACCCCCTCCCCCGCTCACTTGATGAAAGCAGGAGCGGCTGGGGCTCTTGCTGCTGGCCATCGCCGCCCGCCGCACGGCAGCGCATGGGCCACGCGCGCCGCCCTTGCTGCCGCCGCTGCCACCGCTGGTTCTGCTGTATGCGAGAGCTGCTGGGGGCTGCGGAGGCGCGCAGCTGCGGCATGCGAGGGCTGCGTGGCAGCGCCGCACAGGCGGCGCGGCCTCGGAAGGAGGCAGGCGGCGGCAGAGCGGCGCCGCTGCCCTGGTTGCAAGCCACCCAAGCGGCGTGCGGGGCTGCCAGAATTGCTGCTGTTTGCATCGTTGCTGTGGCTTGCAGGTGCGCTGAGAAGCCAGAGGGTCTAGAAGGCGGCCAGACAACCAGGGGAACGGCCGTTCACAGCAGCGGCAGAATGCTTGTTACACCGGCGAGAGACAGACAGTGCCAATTGATGGGCAGGCGCGGTTGGGCTTGGTTGCCGACGGAGTGGTGGGCCCCTGCTCCGCTCGAGCGCAGCAGGCAGCCGATCAATTCTCACCAGAGGCAACGGGAGGAGCCGCATTGTCCCTGTGCGTGTGCCTGAGTTCCCCCTGCCAGCGATCAGCCTTTGCGGAGCACTGGGGATGCGGCGCGGGGTATGAGCGACCGCGGGAGGGCTGGGGGCGTGCTGGTGGAGCCCCCAGCCGTGCAGACGGAACCACCACCGATCAGCTACCTGTACACGCACCTCCATGACAGCATCCGCCTGGAGCTGGACAACTTGGGGCAGGCCGTGCTCCAGCTACAACAGACCGGCAACAGCGGCAGCGCGGGCCTGGGGGCAGAGCTGGCGGCCCTGCAGAACCGCTACCACTTCCTGGAGCAGGTGTACAAGTACCACAGCAGCGTGGAGGACGAGGCGAGCGCCGCCGCCGCCGCCGCCGCTCGAGCGTGCACTCTGCGAGCCCTGCCGGCCCTCCGCCTGCCAGGCTCTCCGCATTCTGCGCAGGCTGGGGCAGCAGGGGGCGCGGCCGACCCGTCGGCGCGGCCGCGGAGGGTGCTGCCACCCCACCCACGCCCCGCCCACGCCCGCCGCCCTCCTCCCGCCGCAGGTGGTCTACCCCGCCCTGGACTCCAAAGTACGCAACGTCACGCTGGCTTACTCAGTAGAACACGAGGATGAGGTGAGCGCGGGCGCGGGCCTGGCCACCAAGCAGCCGAGGCAGTGTGGCAAGCGCCGTGTGGAGTGGCGTGTGGCGAGCGCATGCGCGGCCGCACACCGCCCCTGCGTGCTGCATCCCGCCCCGCCTGCAGGAGCATCTGTTCGAGCAGCTGAACCAGCTGCTGAGCCGGGCCCTGGGGGAGCCCGAGGGGAAGGAGCAGCTGGCGGTCGTGCGCCTGCTGGCCCGCAAGGTGAGGGCTGGGCAGGGGCAGGGGCAGGGGCTGGCGGTCCCTGCTGCCCTCCCCTGCTGTCCACCCTGCGCTGCGTGCGGCGTGCGGCCAAGTCGCGGGCGCCGCTGCCGTCGCTGTCGCCGCCGGCGCGCTTATCCTACCCCCTCAGCCAGCCCAGCCGGGATGCGTGTGGTGTGCCGGTCGAAAGCAGCTGCTGGTTGTCAACGATCGGGGAGGAGAGGAAAGCGCGTGTGGTGTGCTGGCCCGCAGGTGGAGGAGATCCACACCACGCTGCGCAAGCACCTGCGCAAGGAGGAGGAGCAGCTGCTGCCGCTGCTGGTGGCCCACTTCAGCACCGCGGAGCAGGCCGAGCTGGTGGCTCAGTTCCTGTGCTCCATCCCGCTGTCCACTGTGGAGGTGGGTGTGGTGCTGGCCGGTGTGGAGAGGCACCGGGCTGGAGGCACCTCGCTGGCCGGTGCGGGGAGGGTGGAGGCACGAGGCTGGCTGATGTCGGGAGGGAGGGAGGCACCGGGCTGGCCGGTGTGGGGAGGGGCGGAGGCACCATTGGCGCGGTGCATGCGGGCTGCGCGGACCGTGTCGGGAGGGTGGGAGGCAGCGTTGGGCGGGGCGTGGGGCGCCTGGCGGCCGGTTGTGGCATGGAGGCGGGTGCAAGGGTGGCATAGCAGCCTGGTTGGGTGCCACGCCCGGCCCTGCCGGCCATCAATCTGCTGCTCCCGACCCTGCTGTGCCTGAGGTTGCCCGTGGCGCCCCCCCTGCCCGCCCGCCTGCCCATCTGCAGCAAGTGCTGGGCTGGCTGAAGCAGCAGGTGCCGCAGGCGGAGCAGGCCAGGCTGCTGGTGCAGCTGCAGCAAGTGGTGGCGGACCGGCTGCTGCAGCAGCTGCTGCTGGCCTGGCTGGCGCCGCCAGAGGCAGCCGACGAGCCTATGGCGGTGGATGGGGAGGAGCGGCGGCAGGCGGGCGCCGCACCTCCTGCCGCCACGCGGCAGCAGGGGACGGGAGGCGGCGCGGCGGCGGCAGCGCCGGTGGCTGCCGACGGCGGCTGGCCCGGCGGCAGGCGCTTCTGCGGCGGGCAGGAGGAGTTTGAGTGCTGCCGAGAGGCCAGGGGCGGCACCAGGGGCGGGGGCGGAGCCGGGGCTCCGTGCGGCGGCAGCAGGGCAGCTGCCGGCGGCTGCCGGATTGACCGAGACTTGGAGGAGGCGGGGCAAGTGCCCGGCAACAAGCCGCCGCTGAGGGTGAGCCAGCGCATGGCAGGCTGCCTGTTTGTCTGCCTCCCTGTCTGCCTGGGCCCGCCGCGTGCCAGCCTTTGTGGGTGCGGGCCGCGCCTACGGCGCCGATGTGTTGCGTGCACTGCCTGATGGTGCCACATGGTACTGCATGTACTGCTTGATGGTACCGCAGGAGATCTACTACTTCCACCAGGCCATCCGCTCCGCGCTGCACAGCTTCGCGGCAGAGGCGCGGGCGCTGCGGGCGGCCGAGGGCCGGGTCACCACCTCGCAGGTACAGACAGCGCTGGCGCCGTCGCTGCTCCAGGCCTGCTAGGCGCTGCCCGCTGGACCAGCGCTGCCTGCTCCTTGGCATCGCCTGGCGCCTGGCCATTACCACGCTACGCCGGCCAACCTACGCCGCTGCTGCTGATGGTGCCGATGGCACTGGCTCCCTCCCCCTTGTCCCCGCCTGCAGCTGTCGGCCCTGGTGGAGCGGCACCGCTTCATCCGCGCCGTCTGCCGCTTCCACTCCGCCAGCGAGGACGAGATTGTGTTCCCGGTGCTGCGCCGCGTGCGGGCCGCGGCCGCCGCGGCGCAGCCGGCGGCGGCGCAGCGCCAGCAGCACGACGGCTTGCAGCAGCAGCAGCAGCAGCAGGCGGGGGGTGGCGCCGGAGGCTCCACACCACGGCTGCATGTGGAGGATGACCATGATGAGGAGGGGGCTAAGCTGGAAGAGCTGGGCAGGTTGCTGGGCGCGGTCAAGGCGCATGCCAGGTGGGCCCCCCGGGCTGCCGCCTCCTGCTGCGTTTGGTAGGTGGCGGGCGGTGGCAGGTGGCGTGGGGCGGGGGCCTCGAGCCAAGCATCACCCGCACCCGCCCCTGCTTGCTGCGCCGCCTCACTCTACCAGCCCTGCCAGCCCAAGCCTGCTTCGTTTCTTTCTCCTTGTCCCCGCGGGTCCACCCAACCTGGTCTCCCCTTGCGTGCTCCCGTTCTTCCCGCCTGGCGCAGGCGCGGCGCCAAGGAGGTGGCTGCCCTGGTGTGCCAACTGTCTGAGGTGGCGGACAGCCTGGCCAAGACCATGCACCGACACATGGCTCGCGAGGAGGCAGGTGGGGTTGGCAGCAGGCTGCCTGATGTGGGCTGGCAGGCGGGGAGGACTGGTGCGGCGCCGTGGTGGGCTAACTGGAGCGGTGGGGCGCGGCGCGTGCGCCGCACTGGGCCGCTCCTGCCCAGCCGGTGCTGCTCTTGCTGGGCAGCACTTCCTCACTTCCTCCTGCACACACACACACGTGTATGCGCAGCACACCCCGCATCGACCCCACCCCGCCACCAACGCCAGCGCCACCCCTCTGCCGCGCTCCCTGCAGAGGTGCTGCCCATCCTCACGCGCTCAGTGTGCATGGCGCAGCAGCGGCACATGGTGTGGCGCATCCTGCGCGCCATGCCGCTGCGCCTTCTGGAGCGGGTGATGCCCTGGGTGGCGGGTGAGGCTGGGGGGCAGCTGCGAGGAAGCTGCATGAAGCTGCGAGGAAGCTGCAAGCTGCTCCGGCAGCGGGCCGTGCCGAGGGCGCCGCATCGCGCCGGCCGTCCGCCGCCGCCGCCGCTGCTTCCCTGCTGCAGCCAGGCCGCACCAGCGGCCCAGGCTACCGCTGCGCGCGTGCGGGAGCACGGGATAGCCTGCCTCCTGCCTGCCTGCCCGCCTACCTACCTCCCGGTGCCCGCCCGCCTCCCCCTGCAGGGCGGCTGCGTGAGGAGGATGTGCGGGAATGGCTGGCCAACATCCGGTCGGCGGCGCCGCGCCACGAGGCGCCGCTGGTGGAGCTGCTCTGCCAGGTGGGCGGCTGCGGGTGTGGTGTGGCGTGGCGTGTGGTGTGCAGTGTGCTGTGCTGTGCTGTGCTGTGCCGCGTGTGGTGTTTGGGTGGTTAGGGGCTGGACTTGTAGCCTGCAGCGCGGCTGGGGCTGGGCAGCTGCAGGGGTGGTCGCCGCCGGCGGGGTGGAGGCGTGGGCAGCAGGCCCGGGCGCGTGCTGCCCGCCTGCTATATGCTGGCGCGCCAGCACAGCAGCGCTTGCCCTGCATGCGCCTTGTGCCCTGCACTCTCCCCAGGCTCACCCTGCATCGCCGCTCCCCTGGCGTGCCCCTCTTGCTGCCCGCAGTGGGCTCGGCGCGGCAAGCTGATCATGCCTGCCGCCGACGGCGCCGGCGGCACCTCTGCCAGCCGGCGACGCAGCCTGGACGACCCTTCCTTCTACCCCAATCAGACCTGCGGCCCCGCCTCCTTCCTCAGCAGCATGGCCATCTCCCAGCAGCAGCAGCAGCAGCAGCGGGACGGCTCTGGAGACCTGGAGGCCGCTGCTGGCGACGACTCCCAGCAGCAGGTCGGGGCCGCGGCGGCGGCCACGGCAGCCGCGGCCCCGCCGCCGCAGCTCAAACGCATCCGTACCGAGGCAGGCGGCGGCGCCGAGGGCGGCGCGCCGCTCGGCAGCGGCCTGCTGCCGCTCAGCCCGCACGGCGTGCTGCTTCCGGGGCTGAGCCCGCGGTTTGGCCGCGGCAGCGCGGGGTCTTCGCCCACCACCGACGACGGCTCTGCTGGGGCCACCAGGCCCATCGACCACATCTTCCAGTTCCACAAAGCCCTCAGGTGCGCCTCACCTCCCTGGGGCCACCCGCGGCAGGAGTGAGGCCGCCCGTGGCTCCTACCCAGGCTCCTCATGCTGCACCTCCAGCCCTGCCCCGACGCTGGCTCGGCTAGGGAGATGGGGGGTGTTTGGAGGCAGCCGGATGGCACGCGGCGGGCGGGCCGCTGGGCGCGCTGCGCTCCTCGGGGTGGCATGGCCGAGGCGTGTGCCACGCTGCGCTGTGAAGTGCTGTGCTGTGGCATGCTGTGCTGTGAAGTGCCACGCTGTGTTGTGCTGTGCTGTGCTGTGCTGTGCAGGCGAGAGCTGCGGGAGATTGAGGCCTCGGCCGTCGCCTTCCAGGCGGCCACAGAGGAGGCCACCGCCTGGGAGTTTGACGCGGTGGGTTGCTGGGATTCACCCTGCGGCACGGTTGAGCTGCGGCTGGTGGAGCGAGCGTTGATGGGGGGGTAGGGAGCGCAAGCTGGGGAGGGGGAAGGGTGCTGCTGGATCAGTACAGAACGGCCGCTTCCGACTCTCTGTGAGAAGGATCCTCCCTTCTTGTTGCTCCTCTCACCTGCGCAGGCCATCCAGGAGCTGGAGGCCAAGTTCCAGTTCCTGCGGGGCATCTACCGCGCTCACAGCAAGGGTGAGCTGGCGCTGAGCTGGCGCTAAGCTGGTCATGTCGCGCGCAAGCCATACGCACGCCACCTCGCACACCGACGCCATCCGCGGTCCCTGCGCCTGCCCCACACACCCGTGTCAGCCCCGCCTCCCATCCTACCGTGCCAGCCGCCCCCTCCCGCTGGCCCCGCCTTGCTCCTAAACATCCACATCCGCATGCCCTGCCCTGCAGCCGAGGACGAGATTGTGTTTCCGGCGCTGGAGGCCAAAGAGACGCTGCACAACGTCAGCCACGCGTACACGCTGGACCACAAGGAGGAGGAGCAGTACTTTGATGAGCTGGCGGCGGTACGTACTGCCGGTACCGCCGGTACCGCCGCCTCCCGCACCGCCCGCCACGCCGCCCCTGCGTTCTGGGCCGCGCCGCGTGCCGCGCCCGTGCCGCGTAGCGAGCTCTCACACGTCGGCAGAGCCCGGCGCCAACCGGGCGCCTGCCTGGCACCTGCCCCGAACCCCTCCCCCAGATTTCTTCCCCTTTTTTCCCAATCCTCACGAGAGCTCCTGCCCCCGCATCATCTCCCCCCCCACCCCACCGTGCGCAGGTGCTGGCCCAGATCAAAGCGGCCCGCGAGCTGCCCGAGCTGCGGCAGCACGCCGCCCAGCTGTCGCGCATGTGCGCCGCGGTGCGCGCCTCGCTGGAGACGCACGTCAGGCGCGCGCCGCCGCAGCCGCCGCTGGAGGCTGGCCTGCCTGCCTGCCTGCCTGCCCGCCTGGTGCTGCCTCTTCCCCTTCCTGCTCCTCCCACCCCCCTGCTCCTGCCCCTCCCCAGCCCCTGCTCCTGCTGCCAGCCCCTCCTTGCCACTGACTCTGCACCCACCCCCACCCCCCCACGCCTGCCCGCCGCAGGGCCGAGGAGCAGGAGCTCTGGCCGCTGTTTGCCGAGCACTTCAGCATTGCGGAGCAGGAGAGCCTGGTGGGCGTGATCATCGGCAACACGGGGGCAGAGGTGCTGACCACCATGCTGTCCTGGGTGCAAGGTGGGTCGCAGCTTGCTTTTGCTTTCTCTGTTTACTGTCTGCATATCCACAAAGGAACTTGTGACAGCAGCCCGGCTGGTGTGGGGCGCCTGAGGCAGGGGCAGGGCCCTGCTCCGGGTGCAAGGTGGGTCACAGCAGGCCGGGTGGAGGGGGTTGTCCTGAGGCAGGGCCAGGACCCTACGGCAGGCTGTGGCTGGGGGAGGCCGGGCGGGACGCTCGTCCCGACCGACGCGCGGCGCGGCGCGGCGTGCTGCCCCGACCGCAGCGCAGTGCTCTTGTTGCTCTGCCACCAGCGCACGCACGCACCGCCCACACCGACCACACCACACCACACGCACCGACTGACGCGCATGCCGCTCCCCCTGCCCGTGCTGCTCCCCCTGCCCTGCCCTGCCCTGCCGCAGGCTCCATGACTCTGGATGAGCAGGAAGCCATGATCGCCTCCCTCAAATCCGCCTCCAAATCCACGGCCTTCGCGCAGTGGCTGGGCGCCGTGCGCAGCGGCCCCGGCGGCGGCGGCGGCGGCGGCAGCCCCCCCGCGGCCGCAGCAGCGGCCGCCGCGGCAGGCGGCGGCCTGGCCGCGGCCGCGGCCGGGGGCGGCGGGGAGGGCGCGGCCGCGGGCGGCGCCGCCGCAGGCGGCGGCGGCGGCGCCAGCCTGGCGCCCAGTCACCAGGAGGAGATGGCGGCCACCCTGGCTGAGGTGGCAGAGTATCTGGCGCGGCAGGGCATCGCGGGGCCCGCCCCCGCAGACCCCACCAGCCTCGCCGCCGACAGCAGCAGCTTCAAGTGAGCCAGGGGGGCTGCGCCGCGCATGCGCCGCAGGGGTCCGCCGCCGCAGGCGGCGCTGCCGTGTGCCCAGCCTTCACGCCCTCCGCCGCCGCTGCCGTACCTGGCCCCGCCCCGCTCCACCCCACCTCTGCTCCTGTGCCCCGCGCAACCCTGCCTCTTCGCCTTGCCGCTCCCACCCTTGCCTCTGCCCCTTGCCCCTCCCAACCTT
>NW_005435067.1:473051-506726 GCF_000147415.1 Chlorella variabilis
AGTCTCCAGAAGCGCCCCAGCACCCCCCACCCGCCCACCCACCCACACACACCACCCACCCTCACCCCACCCCGCAGGCCCGGCTGGGAGGACATTTTCCGTATGAACCAGAAGCAGCTGGAGGCGGCGATACGGCGCGTGTCCAACGACCCGCACCTGGAGCCGCAGGTGGGGGGGAGGGGGGGTGCTTCCTGGTGTGTTGTGCTCCCTGGTGTGTGTGTGTGTGTGTGTGGCATGGACTGCAGCAGGGCATGGCGTGTGGGGCGTGTGGGTGCTGTGCCTGGGTGTATGGGCGAGTGCCGAGTACAGTGCGCACCTGGAACTGTGTGCGGGCGTGTGTTGTGATTCCGTGTGTGTGTGTGTGTGTGTGTGTGTGTGGAGAGGCCGTGTTGGGCGTGCCGCTCGTCGGCGCCCCCGGCCCTGCAGCGCGTGGCCTGGTCGCGCCAGGATGCCGCGCACGACTCACCCTGTGTGGCTGACCCTGTGTGTGCGCCACCCGTGGTTTACCTGCCTGCCCGCCTGCCCCGCTCCGCCTGCCCGCAGCGCAAGGCGTACCTGCGCCAGAACATCATGGCTTCTCATTATATCGTTTCCCAGCAGCGCCGCATGGGCAGCGTGGGCAGCGGCGGCAGCAGCTGCGCCGCCACGCCCACCGCGCTGGCGGCGGCGGGCGTGAGGGATGGCATGCGGCTGGCGGCGCCGGGCGGCGCGGGCGTCGTCGCCGCCGCCGTGGCCGCGCAGCAGGCGCAGCAGGCGCAGCGCGGCGACGCGGCACCCATGCCAGAGCAGCAGCAGGCGCAGCAGGCGCGACCGGGGGGCTCGCCGGCGGCCTCCGCGGCGGCCGCCTCGGCCGCGGCGCAGCCCGCGGCGTCCCGCCGCCAGCCGGCGGTGCCGCGGTACCACGACGTCGGCGGCGGCGTGCTGGGCTGCAAGCACTACCGCCGCCGCTGCATGCTGGTGGCGCCCTGCTGCGACACGCCGCACGTGTGCCGCCTGTGCCACGATGAGGCCTCAGACCACCAGGCAAGCTCACGGTGGCAGCGGCGGCTGGAAGGGTGTGGGGCGGGTCGAGGCAAACTGCAGCCAGGCTGGTGCGGCAGGAGGGGTGGGGTCGAGTCGAGGCCCTTTGCGGCCGGCTCGCCCCCGCCCTGCTGCTGCAACTGGCAACATGCCCTGGCCGGGTGCAGTCTGCCCTGCAACCCAGCCCAGCCCAGCCCTGGCTGCTCGTGCGCTGGCCGGCTGCACTCTGCCCTGCGCTGTGCCCTGCCCTTACCAGCCCAGCCCAGCCCTGCCCGCACCCCTCTGCCGCCGCAGGTGGATCGCTACGCCGTGTCAGAGATGGTCTGCCTGGAGTGCGCCACGCGGCAGCCGGTGGCGGGTGAGGAGGGGGCTGCGCGGCTGCCCGGCTGCACCGCTTCCTTAGCCGTGCTGGGCTCGAGCTTCTGCATGTGTGCCTCTCCTCCATTCGTGCCCTCCTCCCTCCCTCCTGCACCCCCTTCTGGCCCCCACATCTGTCCCTCGCGTCGCCCTCCCTGTCTACCCCTCTCCCATGCCCCCCACGCGCAGCCTCCTGCTCCTGCGCCGGCCCTGCATCACCCACCCTGTTCCCTCCTCTCCCATGCCCCCCACCCCCGCAGCCTCCTGCTCCGCCTGCGGCGCCTCCATGGCCCGCTACTACTGCGCCATCTGCCACCTCTTTGACGACCAGCCGGGGCGCTCCATCTACCACTGCCCCTTCTGCAACTTCTGCCGCCAGGTGGGCGGGGTGTGTGTGGCGGCGGGCGGGGCGGGTGCGTGGAAAGTGCCGCGGAACCTGCGCGCGGCGTGCACGGCGGCGCGGGGTGTGGCGATGTGCTGGCATGCTGCGCATGTGTGCATCCGTCTGTGAAAGGGGCTGGCGGTTTTGACGAGGCACCTGTGCGGGTGCCGCCGCCTATGTAGCAGGCCGCTTACACACACACCACCAGCACCATGCGCCCTCGCTCCTCCTCTTCACATCCCCTTCACACACACCTGTTCCTCCCGCCTGCCCTGCAGGGGCGCGGCCTGGGCGTGGACTCCTTCCACTGCATGGCCTGCAACGCCTGCATGTCGCTGGAGCTGTTCAACAAGCACCGGTGCGTGGAGCAGAGCCTGGGCGGCAACTGCCCCGTCTGCAACGACCGCCTGTTTGAGTCCAAGCACCCCGTCAAGGTGTGTGCCTGTGTGTATGGGGGGCTGTGCCTGTGTGTGTGTGTGTGTGTGTGTGTGTGATAGAGATGGGGAGAGAGAGAGAGAAAAGAGAGAGGGGAGGAGGCGGGAGGGCCTGTTGGTCGAGCCCTGGAAGGCGGCGAGCGCGTGCCGGGCACCAGTTGCCGGGGCTGGTGTGTTCGCTGCCTGCCCCCAACCTCGGCCCACCTCCCCCGCCCGCCTGCTGCCCCCACCAGGAGTCCCCCTGCGGCCACTTCATGCACTCCCACTGCTTTGCCGCCTACACCCGCTACGCCTACACCTGCCCCGTGTGCTTTAAGAGCCTGGGGGACATGAGCGTGTACTGGAAGATGATAGACTCGCTGCTGGCGGCGGGTGAGCCCCGGGGGGGCTGCTGGGGGTGCGTTGATTTGCTGGGGAGTGGGGTTGGTGGTGCTGGGGCTGCTATTATAACTTTAGATGATTCGTTCGAAAACGCACGGGGAAAGCCTGCTCGCACGACCTCGCTGCGTGGAGCCTGCCGCGTGCGCTCCTGCGGTGCGCCTCGCTCGCCCGCCCACCCGCCGTTCTGCTGCATCCCCGCCGCCGCTGCCGCAGAGCGGCTTCCTCCCGAGTACGCCAGCCGGCGGCAGGCCATCCTGTGCAACGACTGTGGGCAGACGGGGGAGGCCCCCTTCCATTTTGTTTACCACAAGTGCCCCGCCTGCTGCTCCTTCAACACCCGCGTCGTCTGAGCTGTCCCCAAGAACCGCATTTTGTTCCTCCCCACTCTGATGCCCGTCTGCGCATTTTGTTCCTCTGTAATTTTATTTTTAACAATTCATACATGTGGGCCCCTGCTCTGCCCCTTGATTTTCCTTGCTGCTGTCCTGGACTCATTCAGCGTGCCACCAAGCCCACCCTGCCCGTAGCGCTGTAATTCATGCACCCCCGCCCGCTCAGCTGCGACGTGCATGCGGGCCTGTCATTGACCAGGCACCAGGCCTTGGAAGGAGCTGAGCTGAATGGAGTGCATGCTCCCATATAGAGCACAGGCTGGGGCTGCCTGCAGGCAGTCAGGTTGGGGGGCGGCGGCATGCAATTGCGCCGCATGCATGGTTGACCGAGCGGCAGGCGAGCAGCAGGCGGGCTGCCGAGTTTATGAAAGGCATCAGTTGCTTTGACTGCCCAATGGGCGCAACCCTGAATCGTGAGAATCCACCTGCACGATTTCGAAGAGCAGGAGATCGGCGTGGCACAGCAGGAGGCAGCAGAACCCGGCTCCTGCGGCCCTGCCAGTATCCATTTTAGGTGTATACAGTGTCACAATGCAGCTTACTCTGCAGCCGACCGCCCAGCTCGCCGTTCGGGCGGCAGCCAGGCCCGCCAGGACGCCCCGCAGCGCCAGGCGCGCTGTGCGCGTCTATGCTGAGAAGTCCGCCCCTGCGGCAAGCGGTGAGCGGGGTTCCTGGGTCGGTGCAGCCGTTGAGCCCCATGGCGCGCCAGAACCTACCCACGCACCTGGATGGGCCCTGCTGCCTCTGCCCGCCCCGCCCGCCCCACCCGCACATCCTCATGCTGCAAACCAGCCCTGGGCTGCGCCTCCCCGCCCCTGCCGGGCTGCTGCTGCACCCCCGCCGCGCCGCCGCCGCCGCCGCGCCAACACCCTGCACGCGCGCCCCGCCGCTGCCGGCCTCCCGTCGCGCCCCAAGCCCGCCTCCCTCACCGCCCGCGTGCCCTGTGGGTGCTGCAGAGGTGGATGAGAACATCGGCGAGTACTGCAGCCTGGACAAGGATGGCAGGCGGCCCGACCACGAGCTCACCACCGCTGAGAAGGAGCAGCTGTTCCTCGAGGCCATGGCGGTGCGCCTCCACCGCCCGCCCCCCGCCTTGCATGCATGCATGTGCAGCCTTGCATGCGTGCTGGGCTTGCGCGCCTGCTCTCGGCAGCTGGCGGCCCGGTCCCGGCAGCAGCAGCCCGCGCCGTGCTCCTCCCGGCACGGCCTCGCGGCGGCACACAGCATACCACAACTCGCCATGCCGCCCGGCCTCCCCCCTCGCCCGCCGCACGACGCGCTGCCCGCCTCCCCGCCGCCGCGACCTTCGATACTCAGAACAATTTCCTTGTTTTCTCTATTGCGCCTGCAGGCCTTCTATTACGACGAGAAGCCGGTGCTGTCTGATACTGAGTTTGACAACCTGAAGCAGGAGCTGCAGTGGGAGGGCAGCAAGGTGGTGGTGCTCACGTGAGTGCCGCCGCCCGGCCGGCGGAGCACAAGCCTCTGCACGCGGCGCCTGCTGCGCGCTGCTGCCACATGAGGCGGTGTGAAGGGGCAGCAGGCGGGGCAGCAGCCGCTGCCGCAGCAGCAGCGGGCAGCGCAGGCGGCAGCGCGGTGGCCTGCCCGCGGCCGCATCCCAGGCAGCAGGCAGCTGGTTCTTCCTCTGCCTCTGCCCCGCCTCCCTGGGGCCGCCGGTCCCGGCCCAGGCCACCCGGCGGTACCCTCTCGCCCTGCCCGCCGACTCCCCTGCTGTGCCGCCCTCTCCACGGCCCCTCCCCTGCCTGCAGCAAGGAGGAGAAGCGGCTGCTGGAGGCCAAGCTGGCGTTCAAGAAGGGCAAGCCGATCATGAGCGACGAGCAGTACGAGGCCCTCAAGGCCTCGCTGGCCGGCGCCTCGGTGTTTGCGCTGCCCCGCGAGGGCCCCTCCTGCACGCTGGGCAAGCCCGACACGCCGCGCGGCCAGAAGCTGGCGCAGGCGCAGGCGGACTGGCTCAAGATGGCCGCGCTTGCCGTGCCGCCGCCGCTCGTGGTGCGACGACGCTGCCGCCGGCTGGCCGGCCGGCGTGCGGGCCCACAGGGCCGGGCCGGCGCCGCGTTCTGCGCCCCGGGAGCCGAGCGCCGCGCCTCTTCCTTTCTTCACGCCGCCTTGCGCACTTTCTATCGCTCACCCTCCCCCCACCTGCCTGCCTGCCTGCCCCGCTGCTGTGTCCCCACCCCCCACCCCCCCATCTTTCCCGCAGATTGCGGGCCTGCTGCTGGGCGCGGACCTGCTGACGGGCGCCAACCTGCTGCACCTGCCCGGCACCGTGGGCATCGTTGTGTGGGGCGGCCTGGTGGTGCCCACCGTGTATGTTCTGGCCAACGCGGTCAGCAGCTTCATGTTCAAGGATGCCGTGATCCTCAAGGTGGGCTGCTGCTGTCGTCGGCGGCTCTCAGCACCTCATCCGCGCTCCCGCTGGGCTGGGGCTGCACGTCGGGGGCGGCGGGTGGGGCGCTGCGTGGGGCGCTGCTCGTCGCGTGCGGCTGCCGCGAGCCGGGGCGGGAAGAGGGCCGCCGCGTGGGCGCAGGCCGCTGCGCGGGTTTGTGCGGGGCAATGCTCAGGAGCGCAGCCGCGCTCGGGGCGCTGCCGCCACGCGAGCCGGCCGCTCCCCCCCACCGTGCCCGCACCCCCCGGCACGACCCTGACGCGGCCCCGGCACCCCCGCTCCTTCCTGCCGCGCGTGCGCTGCCCCGCAGGCCAACTGCCCCAACTGCGGCGAGCCCAACCTGTCCTCCTACTTTGGGGACATCCTGACGGTGGCGGGCAGCCGCGACAAGAACACGGTGGTGTGCCCCTGCTGCGCCAGCAAGCTGGAGTTTGATGCCAAGAACCGCTCGGTGAGGGAGGGAGGGAGGGGAGGCTGCTGGGCGAGTGGCTGCTGAGGGAGGAGGGAGGGGCGGCTGGTGGGGCTGGTGGGCCGGCGGCGCAGGGTGGGCTGGATGTGTGTGCCGCGAGATGAGGGGGGAGCGGGCTTGGGCAGCAGAGCGGCAGGGACAACGCCTGGGGGTGAGGACGGCGGCCCGCCGCTGCCTGCCTCCCCGCCGCCGCTGCCTCCTCGCCTGTTCGCTGGTCTTTTTGACCGCGCTGCGCCCCGCGCGCGCCTGCCTTCCTCCCGCAGGTGCTTGTGGCCGAGGCGGCGCCCTCCTCGTGACGCGGCAACACCCCACTCCCGCCCCCTGATAGCCGCCTGCCGCCCGGCACGGCGGCCCGGGGTGGGCTCAGCAGCTGGTTGGCTGCGGCCCCGGCGGCCCCCCGCTGACCGAGTGCACAGAGCGCCCCCGGGCGCCATAGTGAGTGCCGCCTGTGAAACGAATCGCCACCCCCCGGAATATAGCGCGGCGGGCCTGTACCTAGTACCGTAACGTGTGGATATAGCTTGCAACCGAGGCCGCCGCTTGTGAGCCTCGCCTCGCCTCGCCCCGGCCCCGATTCATATCATTCAAGACTGCTACTGTTTTCCCTTGGGGCCACCGCCGGGCTGCGCGGCTGTGTCGCCGCGCCAACACATGCATGCAATTGGCCAACATCCGCTGCCGTGCCAGCCGCCTGCCCACTTTACGTTGCGCACTGCAGCCTGGGATGTAATAGCCGCTTATTGGCGTGGCGGCGCGGCGAGCGCATCATCGTGGCGGCAGGCAGCAAGAGGGGTGGACAGTTTGGGGGCAGCAATGCGTGCCTAGCTGTTTGGGCCAGCGACAGGCGGCTCCCGCTGGTCTGCAGGACTTGTGGGAGGAGGGAGTGGGTATACTGGCATCCGCTGTAGTCCTGGGGAAGCCGGCGGCGTGTCCCGGCGGGGTGGCGGGGGCGGCGGCGACCAACCTGGACAGCGCCGCAGGCTCCAAGCCGGCCCACCAGGTGCGGCCCTGCGATTGCGCGCCGGTGCGGCGAGTTTCTGGGAGGAGGCAGGGCAGCGCTCACGTTTTGCCGCCGAGCTCCCTGGGTCTTGGCGCTCTTGGCAGGGCGCAGTGACCTCCGCGCCAACTTACAGGGGGGCAGGCGAGGAGCCCAGCGCCACTCTCTAGTCTGCAATTGCACCATTCTGTTGTTTCTGGACGCGCGGAGGAGCCTGAGGCTTGCTGGAAGGGCGCTCGGCAGTGGCTCGATCACGGAGGAGCGCCGAAGCCGTCGCTGCACCCGCAGACAGGCAAGTGCAGCGAGGATGATGCTTTTGCAGCCGGGAGCAGGGCGTGTTGAGCCCCCTGCGTTCGAATTGACGCGCCTGCTACCAAACAGTGGTGAACCCGCGCCGGTGCGGCGCCGTGAGTGCCGCTGAGCCGCTGGCAGGGGCGCTGGGCAGGCACGCTGTGCCGCCATGACGCCGCAGCGCATCGGCGCCCTGCCCAGCTGCCCTGCGCCTGGCGCCAGAGCGCCCCAACCGGCCCCCACCCCGCTCAGGAGGGCCACCTGACAGCGGGCAGTCCAGCATTGGGGCGGCAGACGCCCCCAACGCCCGGCACTCCCCCTGACACCCGACCTCACCCTCTTGGCGCCTGCCTCCGCCTGCT
This sequence comes from Chlorella variabilis, assembly GCF_000147415.1. Taxonomy (NCBI): domain Eukaryota; kingdom Viridiplantae; phylum Chlorophyta; class Trebouxiophyceae; order Chlorellales; family Chlorellaceae; genus Chlorella; species Chlorella variabilis. The sequence continues at coordinate 480,544 of NW_005435067.1, forward strand.
GCAGGCTTGCTGCCGCGGCAACGCGCACCCGCCCCATCAACCTCCCCAGCACCCGGTCGTCAGGTGATCTCCCTGGCAGGGGGGCCAGGGAGGGCGCATGCCGCTCCCCGCCGGCGCCTTGGGGACCGCCTGCCGGCGCCCCCCGCCCTCGCCCTGCTCTGGGCTGCCTGCTGCACGCGGCCGGCTCGCTCACTCGCCCCCGGCCCGCCGCCCTTGACCCCTGCAGCGCCGCAGGTAGCGTGGCATGCCAGTGCCGCTGCTGCCGCCTCCCCAGCCAGCGTTGATGCCGGTGCCGCAAGCGGACAGCGACAGCCAGCAGGAGCAGCCTGCGCCGGGCGGCGGCAAGAAGCAGCAGCAGGAGCTGGAGCAGCCGGCGGCGGGCAAGGCTGCGCCGGGGCCCCACCCGGCCAACGGCGGCGGCGCCGCTGGCGGCGACCCCAGGGCCCCGGCGGGCGCCGCCAAGGCCGGCGGCGGGGTCAAGGGCGACGAGCACGATGACAACACCGCCGCCGCGCTGCTGCTAGGCATGGGCTCCAAGTCCGACAGCGACGGCGGCGGCTCCGCGGGCAGCAGCGGGCGCGACCGCGCCAACGGCGGCGCCGGCGGCGGCGGCGTGGCCGCCGCCGCGCGCCGCCGCGCGCTCGAGCGAGGCGCCTCGGCGGCCGCCAACGGCGCCGCGGCCGGCGAGGACGAGGAGGAGGAGGAGGGCGAGGGCGAGGAGGAGAGCGAGGAGGAGCAGCAGCGGCGCGCGCGCGGCAAGGGTCGGCGCGGCGGCGGCGCCGTGCGGCGCTCCACCCGCCGCGGCCGCACCCCGGCCTACCGCGCCTCTGAGCTGCTGGGCTCTGGCTCAGACGACGAGTTCGAGCCCGGCAGCAAGCGCACCGCCAAGGCCGCGGGTGAGTGCCTTCCCACAGCGCAGCGCAGCGCTGGCATTCCATGGGGCCGTCCCTGCAGGCCATAGGGCACACCCAGCTGGGCCTCGTGCCTGGAAGCACCACAGCTGGCAGCTTGGGCCTGGAGGAGCGTGCCTGCCTGCCTGCCTGCCTGCTGCCAGCTGCGTGCGCCCCCAGGCGGCCCACCGCCGTGCCCCGCCTCCCCACGCCCGCTTGCCTCCCCGCAGCCGGCGGCGCGCGCACCCCCACCACGGTGGTGCCGCAGAAGAGCGAGCTGACGCTGCTGTGCGAGCGATTCCAGCAGCAGTTCGGCCACCTGCAGGCAAGGCCCGAGGCCGCCCGCGGCTGGCTGGCTGGCGGGCGGCGCGGCCGGGGCTCTGGCGCCCGCCAGCCAGTTCTCCGGCGTTCTCAGCTTTGGGGGGCCGCCGCGGCTTCCTCGCGCGTGGGAGGTGCCGGTGCCGGTGCTGGCGCTGGTGCTGGAGCATCTTGAGAAGAGTGCACACCTGCGGGCTGGAGGCTGCCGCCGACGCTTCCCCATGCCACACACACACACACACACACACCGCCTCCCGCACACACCGCCTCCCGCACCGCAGGCCGACGGCTCTGCCAACATGCTGATGCTGAACGACGTGGCAGAGGCGCTGGGGGTGCCGCGCCGCCGCCTGTACGACGTCATCAACGTGTTCGAGTCGATCGAGGTGCGCTGGGGGTTGTGAACCTGGTGGTTTTCATAACCTGAACCTTCATAACCTGTTCATAACCTGTATGAAAAGGATGATGCCTTTACGGGCCTGAAAGGTTGATGAACCTAAAGGTTTATAAATCTGAAGGTTTCTGAACCTAAAGGTTTATGAACCAGCCTTGCAGCACCCGAAACCAGAGCAGTGAACACTTGTTCGACGGCCGCGTGTCGCCGCGCGCAGCCTGGTCCGCCTGCTGCGCCGCCTGCCGTGGCGCCGCCCGAGCCGCCGCCGCCGCCCCCGGCCGCCCCCCCCTGCAGGTGATGCGGCGCGTGGGGAAGCTGATGTATGAGTGGGTGGGCTTTGACCACCTGCCCGGCCTGCTGGAGCAGCTGGCAGAAGACGAGACCAACGGTGGGTGGGCGCTCTGGGGGCCCTGGCTGGGTGGATGGCTGGCGGGCGGGCTGGCTGGCAGGCTGCCTGGCTGCCTGGCTGCTGCAGGCCTTGCCACGCCGTGGCTGCCCTCGGCGGCCAGCTGCTGGGACCTTGCCACGCCGCGCTGCGCTGCGGCTGCCGAACAGCCGTCCGCCAGGCCCCCGGCGGCCGCGCTGCCGCCCCCACGCCCCCACCCTCGCTTTCTTCCACCGTCTGGCGCCCCACAGGCGTGCCTGTGGAGGACCGCATCCGCCGCGCCCCCACGCTGATCATCGTGAACGAGGCCGGGGAGGAGATTGGGAGCGGCAAGGGCAACAGCCACTCGCTGTGGGTCCTGTCGCGCCGCCTCGTGCGCATGCTGCTGAAGCAGCGGGGGCCCATCGCGCTCACCGCCGCCGCCGCCGTGCTGGTGGGCCCCGGCGGCGTGGCCGACCCTTCCAAGCACCGCAGCCAGACGCAGGCAAGCTGGCGCGCGCAAGGGGTGTGTGTGGCGGTTCGGCAGGGTGCAGGGGCCAGCAGACACAGCAGTGGGCAGGCAGCGTGCAAGCCGGCGCCCGGGGCTGGCGGTTGTGCAGGGGGCGGCTGCCGCGGCAGGGGTCAGGCGGGGCGCAGGCGGCTGCCGTGGCACCCCGCCCGCACCCTCCCGCTGCCCTCCTCCCTTGCCAGCGCCTCCCCAAGGCAGCACACAGCCATCCAGCCCGCCCCACCCCCTCCTCGCCCCACCACTTTCCGCTTGTCGGTTTTGTCCAAAACTCAACCAGCAGCCGCCCCGCCGCCCTCTGCGTGTGTGCAGATCACTGTGGAGCGGCGGCTGTACGACATTGGCTCCATCCTGTGCTCTGTGGGCCTGCTGGAGCGCATCTACATGAAGAAGAGGTGCGGTACCGCCTGCCGTACCGCATGTTGTACCGCCTGCCGGCCCGCGCCCTGCCGCGGCCCTCGCCCCGCGCCGCCGCCTCTTTTTGCGGCCGCGGGCTGCCGCTGCTGCTGGGCTCGGCCCCTCGGCCCCTCCCCGCCCTCGAGCACTGCCTCCCTCTTTCCTCTCCCGCAGGCAGCCCGCCTTTGAGTGGATCTACGGCTGGCGCCCCGGCGACACGCATGACCCGCCCAAGCTGCCCAACCGCGTGGCGACGGCGGCGGCCGGCGACGACGACGCCGGCGGCGGCGGCGGCGGCGGCGGCCGCGCGGGGCGCAAGCGCGCGGCCAAGGCGGCCGCCGCGGCCGCCGCGGCCGCCGGCCCCGACGCCAAGAAGTTCAAGACGGCGGCAGAGGCGGCGGCAGAGGCGGCCATGCTCGCGGGCGGCGGCGGCATGGCGGCGGCCATGGGGGCCATGCCGTTTGGCATGCCCATGGCCGGCTTTGGGCACATGATGATGCCGCCGCCGGGCATGGTGGGCATGGGGGCGGGCGGCGGCGCCGGCGCCTCTCCAGCCATGTTCATGGGAGGCATGGCGGGGATGACCCAGATGGTGCGCCCCGCGGAGGCCTCCTGCCCGCCTGCCTGCCTGTGCCTGCCTGCCTACCTGGCTTGCGCCTGGCCTGCCTGCCTGCCTGGCCTGCCTGCCTGCCTGCGTTCTTGTGCCTGCCTGCCAGGGCAGCCGCCCTCGCCTGCCTGCCTGTCTGCGCACCCCTTGGGTTGCGGCGCGGCCCGGGCTGCTGCGCGGCGCGCTCACCCCCCGCGCCGCGCCCCCTCCCTCTACCCCGCTGCTCTCTCCCAGGGCGACGACAAGCAGGCGGCTGCGGCCATGGCCGGCGGCATGCAGATGGGCCCCTTCTTTGCGCCGCCGGGCGCTTTCTTCGCAAACCCCATGATGCAGGTGTGTGTGTGTGTGTGTAGGGAGGGTATGTGTGTGAGTGGGGGGGATGTGTGGTGGCGTGTGGAGGGGTGTGGCGGGGCCCCAGCCGAGATAGGCGCCGCTGCCAGGGGCGCAGGCTGCCTGAGAGAGACGGGCTTTCTCTCGCCCCGCGTTTCTGCCGCCTGTCGCTGACGCCGCCTGCTCCTTCGCCCGCCTGCCCCGCCCTCTGCCCTGCCGCCGCCCCTGCAGATGAACGGCATGCCCATGGCCATGCCAGCAGCAGCCGCCGCGGCCGCCGAGCCCAGCCCGCCCTCTGCTGAGCCCGCTGGCCCCGAGGGCTCGGTCGACAGCGGCGCCGCGGCGGCCGCCGCGCGTGCCGCCGACGACGCCGCGGCCGCCGCCGCCGCGGCCGCGGCGGGCGGCATGCCCGGCATGGCCGGCGGGCACGGCATGATGATGTGGCACCCTCAGATGGCGATGATGAACCCGGCCATGATGCAGCAGTACCAGCAGTACCAGCAGGCAGCCATGATGAAGTCGGGCGAGCACCAGGTGGCGGCGGGCGGCTGCAAGCCCGGCGGCGCGCCCATGGGCGGCGCCGCGGCCTCGCCCTTCCCAGGTGACGGCGGCAGGCGTGTGCCCTGCCGCAGCCGCCGCCTCCGCGTCGCGCCGCTAACCTGCAGTCCTTGCCGGCTCGCCTGGCCGCGCCACACTTCTCTTACCAGCCGCCTCCCTCCTGTGCCGCCTGCCCCATCCACACACACACACATTGACACGCTCACACCTGCTTCTCCTGCCTTCCTTCCTCCCGCTGCAGGCATGATGATGGCACCCGGCATGATGATGGCGCCCTACCCGCTCATGCAGCCCATGCAGAACTTTGTGCCGGTGGCCGCAGGCGCCGCCAGCGCCGCCGCCCCGCAGTGAGCGGTCTGGCTGGGCTGGCTGGCTGGCCGCCGGGGCTGGCTCTCCTCGCAGAGCGGCCCGCCGGCGCCCCGGCAGAGCAGCCGGGCAGCTGGCGTGGCCTGAGCGCCCGCTGCCCGGCGGCCACGGGGCTTTGTTGGGTGTGGGAACAAGCAGCCGGGTGGCGGTTTGGCTGGGGGTGCCCCTCCCTGCCGCCTGCGGGCCTGGCGTTTCTCGGCCTCGCCTCATTTCGTCGCGGCACACAGACGCGCTGCGCTGGCCTCCGGGGCGCCCGTCCCATTGCGGCGGCGCGGCCGGCGGCGGCCGGCGCTTGGTTGTTGCGCCTGGCCCGCCGCGCCAGCGCGCGCGGCGCATGTTTTGATCGCGTTCTTTCTTTCCCTCTTTTCAGCAGCTTGCTTGGGCGATCCCACCGCGGCAGGGAGCAGCGGGCGTGGGGGAGAGGGGCCTCCCCACCGCCGCTCCTCTCCTGATGAGCGGCTGCCTTGCGGGGGCGCGGCGCCGCGGCAGTTTTTTCTCCTCCCGCCGCCGCGGCCCCGTGCCCCCGCAGCCTTTTTTGCAGTGCGCAGCCGCCCGGCCTCTCGCTTCCCCCCTTTTCCATACTACCTTTTGGGCCCCGTTCCTTGTGCCCCATTCCGACCCAAGTTGGAGTGCAAAAACCATCACATGGGGCGGGACCCTTTTTCTTTCCCCTCTCCCCTCGCCTCGTTCCTCCCAAAGGGCGCAGCCGTGCGAGTGGGCGGCGCGGTGCTTCCCCCGACGTTGCCGCCCTCTGCACATGTGCCCCACATTTGCGTACTTGGTTTGCCACTCCGCTTTCGTTTGCTCGTCCCTCCCCCAGCACTGTTTGTTTGCGTCTCTCACTGCCCCCATCAACCTCTCGTCCCTCTGAGTGCTTGACTGTCTCGTCTGCTTGCTGGTAACACACAGTGCGAAAGAGAGACCCAGGGCTGTTTTGGGCACGGGGGAAGGAGTGTGAAACAGCAAGGGAAGGCGTGCCGTCGAGGAGAGAAGGGGCCGCTGCGGCGGCGGCGGCGGCGCAAAGGCTGGGCCCTGTCTGTGTGTGCAGCGGCCCCCATGCCATCCTTCTCCTTCGTGCTACACCGTCCCCAATGGTTTTGGGGGCCGATGCTGAGAGCACTTGCTGCAGCAATTTGCTCGGCCGCTGTGGGCCCCACAGCCACTGCCTTTGGTCATGGCCGCATGATGGCGGCGTGCACCAAGCTACATTGCGTCCTCCTCATTGCATGTCACATCTGCAGTCCCGTGATTGCTTTTCAGCCAGCCCCTCGCCCTCCCAGACCGGGCGCGATTACCGGCGGGTTGCATTGACCTTCAACGACAGCGTCTACAATCCAGGGAATCCCGACAACAATTTTGAAACGATAGTGCGGGCGGTGGGAGCAGGGCCGCAGTTTCAGGATAGGCAAAGTTAGCCTGGCAGCGGCCACCAGCGCCAGCCCCTGGCACTCCCTGGCAGCGCAGAGGGCAGCTAGAAGGACATGCTGAGCTAGAAAGGTCCGAGGAAGCGTCCCGGATGAAGTCGACGGCGGAAGCGGCGGGCTCGCCTCGTGCGCCCAACCCGGCGGGAGCGAGGCTGGCGGGCAGTCGTGGCAGCGGCGCCCAGGCCCTGCCCACCTTTCAGTACGTGCCAGAGAGCATCCAGCAGGTGGGTCCTGGGCCGCAGGCTGCTGCGGGGGGCAGCCGCGGGAGGCGCACGATGCAGGCACCACGCCGCCCGCCCGTCGGATGTTTTTCGCCCGCCACAGGAGCAGTGCATGGGCCGCTGGGCTGCCTGCTGCAATGTGCCTGGCCCCGGCGCCTGTGTCCGCCTGCTGATGGGCCACCCTTCTTGAAAACACACATGCGCATGCACACATGCACACACACACGCACACGAACACCTCCCCTCCTGATGCCTTGCAGCTGAGCCGCATGCAGTCGCTCCAGGAGCGGGTGGCCGAGCTGGAGCAGGCGCTGCAGCGGGAGCAGGACCGCTCCAAGCTGCTGCAGAGCGACCTGGCCCGCCTGCGCCTGCAGCACAGCTGGGCGCTGGGCGGAAGCGGCTCCAGCGGCGGCTCCTCCCCGCGCCGCCTCAGCCCCTGCCGCCTGGGCTCCCTGGACGCAGCCACCCTCACAGACGTGTCCCCCTTTGCCAGCGAGCAGGCCCAGGCAGCCCCCGCGCCGGCAAGCGCCCCAGCCGCGGCGCAGCCGCCGTCCCCGGCGGCGGGCACGCCCTGCGCCGCGGCCCGCGCACCGTCCTCAGGCACCCCTCCCTCCGCCGGGGACACCGTCGTAGTCAGCCGCTCGGCCCTGGAGCTGCTGTATCTCAAGGAGCGGGCCATGGATGCGGCGAAGGAGGGCATAGTCATCGCCGACTGCTCCCTGCCAGACATGCCGCTCATCTATGCAAATGAGGGCTTCACACGCATGACGGGCTACGGGCGGCACGCCGTGCTGGGCCGCAACTGCAGGTGCGCGCGGCGGCGGCGGTGGCCAAATGCGGAGATACACGTATTCACCTGTAGGAGCTTGATTGCAAAGTTCCCGGCTGCAACAGCCGGGAACAAAAAGGCGGCGGCGGCGGCGGAGGCCGCGCTCGAGGCGCGGCAGGCGCTTGAGCGGGGTGCAGCAGTGGCAGCAGAAGGAGGGGAGGGGAGTACCGTGCCGGACGCGCCGAGGGCGCGGCTCCAGGCAGAGCGCGGCGGTTGGGAAGCCGCTGCTCTCCCTCACTGCCACTCCCCGCCTGCCCCCCTGGCTGCCTGCCTGCGCCAACCCGCCTGGCCACCTGTGCGCCCATAGGTTTCTGCAAAACCCGCCGGCCGGCACCACCGCCAACGCCGCCGGAGCGGGGACCGACCCGGAGGTTGTGGCGGCGCTGCGCGAGTCGATCGCTGCGGGGCTGCCTTGTGTGGTGCAGCTGATGGTGAGGCGCCTGCTGCCGCTAGCACCGCTGCCACGGCTGCTGCTGCAGCTGCTGCCGGCTGCCGCCGCTGCCGCTGCTGCCGGCTGCCGTTGCTGCCGGGTCCCTGGCCCTGCTGCCGCCATGGATGCCTCTGACGGCTCCAGGCCGCTGCTGCCGCTGTCCCTGCTGGGTGCGGCATGCGGCTGGCCAGCAGCCGGGAAGCTGCTGGACGTCCCCCCGAATAAGAAAAACGAGTACAGAGCTGCAAGCCAGCCCGATGCACCCTCCTCAACCTCCCCTCCTGCTTCTCCCTCTCCTCCTGTCCTCCCCTGCAGAACTACAAGCGCAATGGCGACCCATTCATCAACTACCTCTCCCTCAACCCAGTACACGACACCGGCGGCAGGCTGACGCACTATGTGGGGGTGCAGGTGGGGCTGGCAGCGCGGGTGGCAGCGCGGGCTGGCAGGGCGGGTGGCTGGCTGGTGGGCTTGGCTGGTGGTGCAGGGGATGGGGAGGTGGGGCTGGCTGGGCAGGGGTCAGGGACGGGGGCGGGCTGAGAGTGCGGGGACGGCAGGAGGGCGGGGAGTGTGGCAGCAGCACCGGCGGGGCTTGGGCGCGGGGATGAAAGACCCCTCCCCATTCCGCGCCTCCCTCCCCACCCTCCCTCCCTCCCTCCCTCCCTGCCTGCCTGCCTGCCTCCCTCCCTCCCTCCCTGACTCCCTGACTCCCTGCTGTGTGCAGAGCGACATCACGGAGCTGGTGCAGCACCGGCGCGCTGAGCTGGCGGCCAAGCACGAGGCGCTCCAGGCGGCGGCGGCCACCGAAGCCAAGTCGCAGGTCGGTTGGTCGGCGGGGAGGGTGTGCAGAAGGGAAGAGGGTGCGCAGACGGGCCAAGGGGCGGCAGGGTGGCGCAGGGGTGGGCTGCATCGGGACCGGCGGGGTGCGGCACTGCGGGGCCGCTGCTCAGCCGCCCGGCAGCCGGACGCGCCGCCCGAGCTTTTCCCCATCTCCCAGCCTCACTCGCCACCTGCCTTCTTCCTTTCTTCCTGCGTTCTTTCTTCCTCGTTCTTTCCTCCCAGTTCCTGGCCCGCATGTCCCACGAGATCCGCACCCCGCTCAACGGCATGATCGCAGTGGGGCAGCTGCTGGCAGACACGCCGCTCAGCCCGGCGCAGGTGCGGCGGTGGTGTGGCTGCGTTGTCGTGGGTGTGGGCGTAAGAGTGGTGGGCTGGGGGGGCGGGGTGTTTGTGGGAGAGGGGGAGGGGCAGAGGGTGCGCGTGTATCTGTGGGAGGTGTGTGGGTGTGCTCCTCTGGCTGCCTCGCCCCCTCCGGTTGGCACGGCCCTCCCACGCCTCACCCGCCGGCGCCCTGCCCGCCCGCCCCCACCCACCCCACTTAACCACCCCGCAGTGGGACCTGGTCAACACGATCCGGTGCAGCGGCGAGACGCTGCTGACGCTCATCAACGACATCCTGGACTTTTCCAGGATCGAGGCCAACAAGATGGTGGGCCTGCCTTGCTGGGGGGACCCTCTTGTTGTCTGGTGCTGTTTTAGTTTGTTGGTTGGTGCTGTTGTCTGTTGTTGTTGTTGTGGTGGTGGTGGTGGTGGTGTTTTGTGGTGGTGGTGTTTTGTGGTGGTGGTTTTCCCTGGGAGCCGCCTGCCAGCCGGCCTCCGGAGGTCTCGCAAGTGCGCCCCCACCACACACACAGGCGTGGCCCGGCACCCCTGCCCGCCGCTTGCCCCCAGCCGTCGCCCGCACCCGCGCCAGCCCTCCCCCACCGACGCGACCGCACGCGCTCCCACGCCCACACGCACGTGTCCTGCCCCGCCTGCGCTGCCCCCTTTCCAGGTGCTGAGCTGCGCCGAGTACCGGCTGCAGACGGTGATAGAGGCGGCTGTGGAGATTGCGGGGCTGCACGCCGCTCAGAAGCGGCTGCATGTCGCCTACCACATCGCCCCCTCGGGTGAGGCGGGGGGCGGCTGGCACGCTGTGTGTATGCGTGGGTGGGTGTGTGATGTCATGTGGTGTGTGTGTGGTGGGTTTTGAGGAGGAGAGCAGCCTGCTACGCTGAAGCTGGCTACGCTAAAGCTGGCTACGATGAAAAATGTTGCATGACAGCAGGCGCCGCCCTCCTGCCCTCCCCTGCAGTCCCCGCGGTGGTGGTAGGCGACGCGCAGCGCCTGCAGCAGATCTTGCTCAACATCCTCAGCAACAGTGTCAAGTTCACAGAGTGGGGGGAGGTGCTGCTGGAGGTATGGGCCGAGGAGGAGGAGGGCAGCTGCCCGGCGTCGCCCGCGCCCGCGCCCACGGCAGCCGGGCAGCAGGCGCAGCAGCCGCAGGCGCCGCCCCAGCAGCAGCCGCAGCAGCAGGCGCAGCCGCAGCAGGCGCCGCAGGATGCCCAGCAGCAGGCGCAGCAGCAGCAGGCACCGCAGCAGGCCCAGCAGCAGCAGGCGGCGGTTGAGGGCGAGGGCGGCGGCGCGCCGCCGCCGCGCACCGTGCTGCTCCAGTTTGGCGTGAGGGACACGGGGATCGGCATCGGCCAGGAGAACATCGGCCGCCTGTTCCAATCCTTCTCCCAGGTGCGGGCTGGGGCTGGGGCTGCGCCTACTCGCGTGGGACAGCCAGCCAGCTGTGCTGCACCGGAGCTCGCTCCTGCCGGCCGTGCTGCACCCTCCTGCATGCCCGCACGCCTTACAGCGCCCTGCCTCGCGCCGACCGCCTGCTGCGCCTGCCTGGCGGCACACCTGGGGTGCCCTCCTGCAGGTGGACTCCTCGCCCACGCGGCGCCACGGCGGCAGCGGCCTGGGCCTCGCTATCTGCCAGCGGCTCAGCGAGGCCATGGGGGGGCGCATGTGGGCTGAGTCTGCGGGGCCTGGGGAGGGGTCGCTGTTCCGGTGGTGCATCCGCGTGCGGCTGCCCGCTGAGCTGGCGCCAGCTGGCCGGGGCGCCGGCGTCGGCGCCACGGGCACGCCCTGCAGCAGCGGGCGCTGCAGCCTGGAGTGCGGCGTGGGCAGCAGCGGCGGCGGCAGCGCGCGCACCAGCACCGACGTGAGCAGCGGCGGCGGCACGCCCATGGCGGCGCTGAGACCCGCCGCGTCTGGCACCCTGTATGACCTGTCTGGCAGGAGGGTGCTGCTGGTAGAGCCCTGCCCCATCGTGCGGCACGTGCTGGCGCTGGCGCTGCGCCGCTGGGGCTGCGCCGTGTGCGCCGTGGGCAGCGAGGCGCAAGGCGTGGCGCGGCTGCGGATGGCGGCGGCGGACGGCTCGCCGCGCGCCGCCGCCGGCCCGCACAGCCCGCCGGGCGGCGGCGCCGGCGAGGCGGCGGCGGCGGCGGAGGCGGCGCGGCGGCGCGGCGGGCGCTCGGCGCGGCGCCGCCACCTGCAGCTGGACCACGCTGGGCAGCCACTAGATGACGAGTTCCAGGTAGGGTGGGGTGGCGGGTGCTCGGGGGCTGGCGCTGCAAGGAGAGGCTGCGGAGGGGAGCTGGCAGCAGCGCCGGTGGAGGCGGCAGGGTCCCTCACCCTGCTGGCCGCTGCCGCTCCCTCGCTGCCGCTGCGTCCCGCCACTTGTTTCCCTGCTGTGCGCCCTCCTGCCTGCCCACCGCGCTGCCTCCTACCCACCTCCGCACCCGCAGGCGCCCGGCCCCTATGATGTTGTCATCATGGACATGATGCTTCAGAACCTGCTGGCCGCGCTCATGACGCACGCGCACGCCAGCGAGGCACAGGTGCGCGGCAGGCGCAGCATGCAGGGGGTGGCTGGGCTGGGCTTGACCCGACTCGACTCACAGAGCGGGTTTGGAGAGCCGGCGAGGCTCATACAGCCTACACGCATTGCGGCGGCGTTCAGCATGGCAGTGGCTGATGCATGCTGGCGGCTGGGTGGTGGTTGTGTGTTTGTGGCGGGCGGGATGGGGCCGCCCAGGAGCAGGCTGGCGGCTGCGCCCTGCTGCCGCACGCCACCCGGCTGAAGCGCGCCTGCTGCGTGCCCGCCGTGCCCGCCCCGCCACCTCATCACGCTGCCCCACCGCTGCCCCACCGCTAAGCCCTGCCCTGCCCGTGCCTGCCTCCTCCCGCAGAGGGTGGTGTTCACGGGCTGGCCAGGCCAGAACGAGCCTGAGGATCGGGCGGACAGCAGTGTGGCGGGCGACGGCAGCAGCGTGGGCGGCCACGGCGGCGGCAGCGTGTCGGCCCAGCCGGGCCCGCCCTCGCTGCCGCCCCCGGCCTACACGGCGCTCAGCCAGGGGGGCGGCCTGCCGGGTGCGCGGCGCGGATGTGGCAGCTGGCCAGCCCTGCCTGGCTGCCTGGCTGGGTACAGGCCTTGCACGGCGCGCTCCCTGGCTGGGAGTGGGCGTCAACACCCGGCCACCGCTGCCTGCACCCTTGCCTGACTCGCTGCCACCCACACCCATCTCTTCCCCACTCCTCCGCAGACGTGCTTGGCGGCGGGCTGGCCGCACAGCCGCCGCGCATGCTGGCGGAGCGGCTGGCGCAGGCGCAGGCACCAGGTCAGCGCCAGCTGGGATATGTGGTGGTGACGCGCCCCGTGCGCCAGGGCAGGCTGCGCCTGGCTCTGGAGGAGGTGCTCAGCATGCAGCTGGAGGCAGAGAAAGGCGGCGAGGGGCCGGCGCCGGCCCCCGGCGCCGCCGAGCCGCTACAGCAGCTGCCGGCGGGGGCGCCGGCGTCGCCGCCTGGCGGCGCCGTCGCGCCGGCCGCCGCCGCCGCGGCCGCCGACCCGCTGGCGCCTGCGGTGCTGCTGGGGCTGGTGGGGTCGGACCCAGCCAGCGGGGACGACGCCTCCTCTCTGGGTAGCCGCGCCAGCAGCAGCAGCAACCTGCGGTGCGCGGGGGCCACCCTGGTGCGGGCCACTCCCAGCTCCAGCCACCTGGAGGCGGCGGCCGCGGCGGCCGCCACCCCGCTGCGCCTGCTGCTGGCAGAAGACAACGCCATCAACATGAAGGTGCGCGTGTGGGGAGGGTGGGAGGGAGGGAGGGAGGCTCTGCGGCAGCAGGGGAGCACCCAGGGCAGCAGGGCAGCCAGGCAGGGCGGCACGCTCGCGCTTCGTCCCGTCGTGCCGTGCCTCACCTCACAGACCCCCCCACACACACACACACACACACACACACACACACGTCTCCCCCCAAATACGCCATGCCCACGTCCCCCTGCCTCTTTCCCTTCCTGCGCCGGCCGCAGGTGGCCCTGGGCATCCTCAAGCGCATGGGCTGCACCAACGTTGTGACTGCGGAGGACGGGGAGGCGGCGGTGGAGGCGCTGCACGCGGCGGGCGGCCCCGACGCCTTTGACGTCATACTCATGGACCTGCACATGCCCAAGAAGGTGGGGATTGGGTGTGGGTGGGAGGGTGTAGATGCGGAGTATGGGTGTGGGGTTGGGCCTGGCAGGGCGGATGCTGCGTCACTGTGTCATCATGCCTTGCCCCTGCCCCTGCCCCCGGCACCATCCCAGCCCCTGCTCGCTGCCCTTCAACCGCTGCCCTGCCGTGCCCCTGATCGCCCCCTCTCTCCCTCACACACACACTCTCACACACTCCCTCTCTTCCACCACCCCCCGCAGGGTGGCATGGAGGCGGTGCGCGACATCCGCCGCACCTGGTCGCGCTACAAGACCAAGATCATCGCGGTTACTGCAGACGCGTTTGAGGACACGCGGGACAACTGCATCGCCAATGGATTCGACGGCTGGCTGGCGTGAGTGGCGGGCGGGCGCCCGTCGGCTGGCGCGCGCCGCCGCTGGCAGCTGGGGGCCGAACGGGGGCGTGCAGTGCTGCTGGCGGCTTGGTGTTGCCTTGCGGCGAAGCGTGGGAGGGAACTGGCCGAGTATAGGAGGGAGGCCGCTGGGTGGGCGTCCGGCGGTTGGGGTTGGGGTTGCGGCTCGTCCTGTGCTGCAAGTGGCGCACTCTGCGGCAGCTGACCGCCGTTTCTTGCCTGCTCCCCGCCGCCGGCTGGCGCAGGAAGCCGTTCCGTGTGGAGGAGTTTGCGCGGGTGATGGCGGCGTGCAGGAACGGCGCCGCGCTCACGCCCGTCAGGAAAGGCATCTAGACAGCTGGACTGCAGCTGGACGCGCGCGTGGCGGCTCCCTCTGTGCAGGCGTGAGCTCCCAGGAGCAGCCCTGCAGCACCAGCAGCAGTGGCAGAAGCTGCCTTTGGCATGGTTCCTGGCCTGCCGCCGGCCAGCCAGCCTTTTCTCCAACGCTGCCCTCGCAGAGGGCGGCGCACATCAGCGAAACGACAACCCCTTCCAGAACCCCGTATGCTTCAGCACATACCCCATTTTGTGGGCTGCCCGCCGCCGCGCGAACCCGCCCCTCTGGGTGGCCTCTGCCTGTGCCCTGCCTCTGCCCTCGCCCCGGCTGGCGGCCCAGCCCATTCACACCGCCCTCCCGCTCTGCCGCCTCATTTGCGGGGATGCCAGCAGCGACAGCCTACCTTCCAACCTTCCCGATTCACGGCCCGCCTCCCTTCTGCGCTGGCCGCACATCTTCCTCTGCTTTCTTCCCTTCAAAATTCATCCCCCGGCCAGCCAGCCCCGCCCACCCGCTCAGCCACCCGCCCCCAGCGCCGCTTCCGCCGGCAATTTCCTGCTCCTCCGGGGGTGGGCGGGCGCTGCGCTGGCCGCTCCAAACACAGAAAACTGCCTACTGCTCTCTGCCTCCCTCCTAGCTGGTCGGTCCCCTGAGCTGGTTCCCGTGCGGGCTTGCATTTCATTTCTCGGTGCAGTGCTGTTCTTCCTCAGCTTCATTGCTGCTGGCGGCTGCGGTGCTCCACATACACTTAGGGGCGAGGCGCCCTGCTTGTTGGGGCGGGCTCTGGCGCCCCTGTGACCGCCCCATGCACGCATGGCGTCCAGAGCGGTGTGGAAGGCAGGACAGCAGAGGCGCGCGCAGGTGCTATGTGTGTATGCGCTGCCTGCCACCATTCCTTGCCAATGTCACTGCTGTGTTGCAGCCGCATATCGCGCTGACGCTAGCTGATCATGGCGCGCAGCCCTGTGACCTACACCACAGCGGCACTTCAGATGGCCGTGAGATGGGGCGGTTTGCGGCGGCGGCGCTCGGCGGCGCCCATCGCCTGTGCCGCATGCGGCGGCCCATGCTGCCTCTCCTGTGCGCTGCTGCTGCTCCAGTTCACACGCAGTGATGTCCGGCCGCAGCATCAATTTGTAATGAGCCAGCTGCTCCGAGAGCGCCCGCAAGAGTGGGGGTGGGTGGTGGGAGGAGGCGGCCTCGTCGGCGCCAAGCTGGCGCCCCATGGACGCCTCGACCGGCGACAGGCTAGGCTGACCTTACACGGCCTTGCTGTGTCAGCTGGGCGGGTGCGAGGCTGCTGCAACCCGAATTGGTGGCTGGGGATGTGCGAGAGGGCTCGTCCTGCTGGCCTCGCCTGTACCGCAGCGCCACAGCGCAAGGGACTCCCCTCCCCTCGGGGACATCTGTCCACATCTGTAAGGCTGCATGCCGCCCGGGGGGGTGAAGCAGCAGCAATGCAGGGGCCCACACTCCTCATCAGGGCGGGAGAGCAGGCGGGAGCGGTTGCATTACCCTGGCGTCTGTACAGGAAGTGGGCATGAACGGAGGATGAAAACAACGAGGAAAGGGGTGAAAGAGCATGCACAGCAGTGAAAATGAGGGGCCTCTACTTGCCCTGGTGTTGCTGGTAGGCAGGCAGGCAGCGCTCAGCCTGCCGACCGCTGCGCCGCCGCAGCCTGCTGCTTCTGCTGCTGCCGCGCCGCCCCCAGCGCCTTGCACACGCGCCGGTGGCCGCCCTGCCGCCAATCGGCGTGAGAGCAGGCGGTGCTGCAGTACCAGACTGCCCTGCAGGCGCCGCAGCGCTGGCTGCCGCCGCCCTGGCCCGCGGCAGGCCCGCCCTCGCCGCCCACATTGGAGCAGCGCAGGTAGGCGCAGCTGCGGGCAGCAGCCGCCTGCGCCAGCTGCAGCGCATCCTGCTGCTGCTGCTCAGGCCGTGCCCAGTGCTCCAGCAGGGTGGCTGCCAGCTGGCGGGCGGGCGGCAGAGCATCGGACCGCAATACGTTGACAGTCGCCAATGCTGCTGCCCCTGGTGTCGTTGAATTGGAAAGCTGGCTGTTGAACCGGCCCAGTGCGGACTGCAGTGAGGCCACCTCAGGCTGCAGCGCGGCAGCGCGGCTGGCGGACCCGCTGTCCACTGATGCCACCATGCCTTCGGCTGCGCTGCAGAGGGCGCTGAAGGCAGACAGCAGCAAGTTGAGCACCTCTACACCTTGGAAGCCCTGCACCTGCAGCCACGGAAAAAGCAAAGGCCTCTGTTGGTCCCCACTCTGCAGCCTGACAATTGGTACAGCAGTGGCAAGGCTCGCTGCGGGCGGACAAGCGTACCGCCAACATGTCCAAGCCGCCAAGTGTAGCTGGGATCAGCTGCTCCAGAACTTCCTCCATCACAGTATCAGCAATGAAGCACGAAGCCAGGCGCGGCGACGCTGCTGCCACCTGAGCGATGCATGGCCAAAAAATGAGCATTGTGGCACAGTACATGCGCCGATATGCAGACGGTACCTGCAGCCAAGGGCACACGGTGCGTGATTCAAAGCCATGGCATCTTCAGCAGTTTTCCAAGAGGTTCGGCGACCTGCATCCACCCATCCTCACCAATCCTCGTGGGACGCGCACCATCTCGCTCAGCAGCTCCCTCAAGGGAGGGCTGAATGCTGCTGGGCACAGGATGGCGCACGCACCGATGCTGCTGGCGACTGTGGCGCTGTGGATGCTGAGCTGCTGTGCAGCTGAGGCAAGCAGCTCATCTGTACGTCCCGCATCGCAAATGACAGCCTGCAGCATCTGCATGTGGGCCGCAGCCATGGCAGCCAGGTGCCTGCAGCCACAGGCCCAAGCTTGCAAGGTAGAGTTCGGAGCAACGAGGCTGCAAGAGGCAGGGGCATGCAGCTGCGCACCTGGCTGGCTCTGTGGTGCCTGGCTGCAAGCGCTGACCCAGCTGCCAAGCCTCAAGCAGGGCAATGCTGGCGGACTGCAGGGCTGGCTCCCACCGCTGCATCATGGGCGCCAGCGGATGGTCCCCTGCTGCCTGCCAGTGCACACAGCGGCAGGCTGCCGTGTGCAGACCCCACAGGGCCACCTCAGCCTCGCCTACCACGATGTCTGTCAGCTGGAGGGCACCAGAGCTCAGGCTGGGTTCGCCAAAGTGTGACGGTGCTGCTCCAAAGGCGTCTGTGAAGTCAAACAGCTCGCCGGCAAGGCCAAGCAGCACGCCCTGCAGGTCTGCATCATCCCGCTGCTGCTGAGCTATCGCCGCGACAAGAGGAAGGGACTGGAAAGCTGCAGTGCCTGCTCCGCACCATGCTGGCAGGCCTGACCAGGTGCGGATGACAGATGAGCTGGCAGAAGCTGGCACAATAATCGAGAAAGGCATCAGCTGCCTCAACAGAGCGATTGCCCGCTCCCATCCTCTGAACACGGCAACAGCCTTGCCGCCCCCAAAACGCTGCTCCTCATCCGCGGCCACAAGCTGCAGCATCTGCCGCAGGCGTGGCACAGCTTGCAGCAGCTGCTGTGCCATTTCTGTGAGCTGCGCCCCCTGGTGCTGGTGCTGCTGCCGATCGCCGCGGGAGGGGCCAGCAGCGCTGCACACGCATGACAGCAGCTGCATCAGGTTGGTGAGCAGCCATGCATCAGCACTTGCTGGCTCCAATGGTGCATGCCGCACCAGGAGGCACGCTGTCTGAAGCAGGCGCTGCCCACTGGTGCTGAGCATCCTGCTGCTGTCGGCTGGTGCTGGCTGCATGTGGGCCGCCAGCGCATCTGCCATCTCGGCGGCTGACAAGATGTTGGCCATGGCGCCAATGCTGCGCCAGTGGCATAGAGCGCCATACGCTGCCGGGCGCCGATCAGACGGCAGCCGCAGAAGCACTGCGATTTTGTGGAGGGTTGGCACAAGCAGCCCAACTATGCCGTGAGGGACACTGCACCTTTGCCTGATGGCGGCTCTGAGCTGCCCATAGCGTGGACTGCACAAAACGCGGTCGACGATTAAGGAAAGTGCCACCATGGTCCCAGGCAAGGCATTCCTCTCGTCTGCATAGCGAACAGCAAGGCCGCTGGTCAATTGATGGGCCAAGCAGGGTGCCAGCAATGTGTCTGCTCCTTCAGCCGCACCTCGCCCGCCCCCATGCTGCAGAGACTGGTGCAGGGTCTTGGCCGCTCCAACAGCCACCTCCAGCCAGTCAGCATAGAGCTCTGGAGGTGCAAACTGGGCCCCAAAGCGGCCGGAGCTGCTGGCTATCTGCTGGTCTGCATTAGTGAGCAGCATGTCCATTGCGACCAGCTGCGTCACCAGCATGCTCGCCGCGGTTGAGTGGGCATATTGTGGCAGACTGTCCGCTGCATGCTCTGCCACGTGAATGCGCCCTGGTCCAAGCAGCAGCTGCTCAATTGACAGACAGTGAGCCAGGCGCGCTGAAGGCTGCATATCCAGGCTGGCTTCGGCCAGCATCCCGCAGACTTTGCCGATTGTACAGGCAGTATACAACTGCAGATACCACGCTTCAGGCGATGGCTGGCTGGCGCCGGCGCCACGGCTGCCGCTCTGCCGTGCGGCTAGCAGCGCCGCCCCCGCCGCTGCCAGCCGCTCTCCCGCAAGGCCCAAAGTTTCCCTGCGGCAGCTAGCAGGCCGTGTGAGAGCAGCTGGTTGAATTCAAAGTAGGGCTACGACCAGCAGCATCAGCACCATCAGCATTCCTTCCAAGCTCTCACTCACGGGGATACCGCTGCGGCAGCCGCCTGCAGATCTTCGCACACACGGTCTTGGAAAGTGTACATTGCCTGTGCCACACTGGTATCCGGAATACTGCGGCCCACAAGGCGAGGCAGCACCTCCAAAAAAGAGCGCAGCTCTGCGTCCAGGCTGGTGGTGGCTGAGCCTGAGCCCGCCTCGGCAGCGGCAGCCGGCGGGGCGGCCCCGCGGGAGCTCTGGGGCCGCGGGGAGGCCATGTAGTTGCGCGGGGCCACTTTGGCACGTTGCCAGAGGTCGAAGGCAGGTGCAGAGGCGTGCTGCAGGGCTCGTGAGAGGGCCCCGCGACTACCTGGCGCAGCGGCTGCGCGCACAAGCAGCTGCCTGGGTGTCAGATGCACGAATACGTCAGAGGAGGCCTGCTCCGAAGGGAAGTGGAGCGGATCTCTGAGGTCCTGCCGTGCGCGGCGTGCTGACAGGGCGCGCCACAAAACTCTCTCGGACCTATCCCCAAACGCGTTGAGGCTCTTCATCACCGTGCCCCGCTTCTGCTCACTCATTCTGGAGCTTGCGATCGCGCCTCGGTTGCGAGCGAGGTGCGATCACTCGAGCCAGGGGTGCCTGCTGCACTGCTCTGCCAGAGCAGTATCGCATTACGCAGGCGCAATGTTGTGTATAGCTCAAACGCCTGCCTGCTGCTCTAATCTGCCATTGCAGTGCCACCCGAACCGCGCCGCCTCCCGCCTCGAGGTGGGCACGGCGCCCGCTGCTCCACCTCTACCGGCTCCTCCTGGCAGCATCGCCAGGCCTGCTGCTCCCCATTGCTCACCGACATTTGCCTCCTTGCCTGCAGCACCCCACTGCTCACCGCGCGCGAACACACCGATCATGGCTCCCCGCCGCACCGTCGCCGTTGCCCTCCTGGCGCTGGCAATGGCCGGTGCCTGCGTGCAGGCCCAGCAGCAGGCCTGCCCCATCAGCGCCGCCACCGCCAATTCGCTTTCTTTCAAGCCAGCGGCCGCGGTCTGCAAGGTGAGCACCGTCGCCGCCATGAGGCTGCGGCCTGCCGTCGCCTGCCACCAGCAGCGCCAGGCCGCCATGAGCATTGCCGCCACCGCCACCCCACGCGGTTACCCTCCCACCGCTGCGCCCGTGCCTGCTGCCAGGCGGGCCCCGACCTGTGCCAAAAGTGCACCTGCGCGCTGCTGGACGCCTTTGCCCCAGTCATCGCGACCGCCAACGTCACTCTGGATGCCAGCACCGTGACAAGGGACACCGTCACGCCGCTGATCTCCGCCTGCCTGCCCACCGTGCTGCCGGCCATGAGCCGGGCGGGCCTGTCGCTCGGCGTGCTGCTCCAGCTGCAGCAGTGCAAGCCCGAGCAGGTCCCCTGCCTGAGCCAGGTGCTGGCTGGCAACTGAGCCACCGCCACCGGCCTGCGCCGAGGGGCCTCGCCGCCTTTACAATCGCAGCTGCGGCTGGTGCTTTCTAATTTATTGTTTTTATAATGGCGGCTGCGCCTTGTTGCGTATGTAACCCAGCACACATGTAATGTAATAAACTATACGGATCCAAGAACTGTGCCAGGTTGTGGTGCCGGCCTCCCCTCCACCACGCCGGCTAGACGGACGGCTCGGAAAAATCCTTGGCCAAGGGGTGGGTGCACTCCCACTGCAGGCAGGCAGGTGGCGCACGGTGCTGCCAGCTCACAAGCACCCGAGCTGTACAGGCAAACAGCAGCACAAGGGGATAGGACGAGGCAGGCAGGCGGGCTGGCTGGCAGGCAGGCGGGCAGGCAAGCTTCCAACATGAAACGCCCCCACCCACCTCCTCATCCTGGGTCGGAGGCTTGGAGCAGGCGGCGCACTTCCCCGGCCAGCTGTCCTGGCCGGTGCACTTGGCGCCCGGCTCACGGCACCACAAGCTGGTGGCTGCGCCACGTCACAGGGATGGCAGTGGGGGTGCAGGGTGAGTGATGGTTGTGTAGGCTCCCTGGCGGCGGCAGTCCGCAACACAACGTGCACAGCAGCGGCAGCGGCAGCAGCCGCGGCGGCAGCGGGCGCGCGAGGCTCACACGATGGCGAAGAGACGATGCAGCAGGGCTTGCCCAGCATGCCGCAGTCAGAGGGGTTCTGCGGGCAGGCTCGCCAGGCAGGTCAAGCAACCACAGGAAGGCCAGGCAGGGGCAGCGCATTGGCGGGCAGGGCGGCCAACCGCAACGCCTCCCAGCCGCAGCGCGAGGCGTGCTAGCGGGCGAGTGCTGCCGCTGGGGGGCCCACTCGCCTGCACACACTTGTTGCCGTCCGCACAGTAGGCGCCTTTGGCGCAGATGGGCGGCACCTCCTTGTCGACTGACGTCCGGTAGAAGCTGCACGACAGGACAGAGCAGAGGGCAACATATAGCAGAGAGCGGTACACACCAGCTCGCCACAGCCGCCTGTTGTGCCGAGGGCCTGGCCGGAGCAACTGCCGACGCAACCGTGGGGTGAACGTCACACCAGCGCTGCGGGGGAGCACCTGGGGCAGCACTCCTTCCCCGGCTGGCCGCAGGTGTCTGCGCTCGGCAGCTTGATGCACTCTGCAGCAAGCGGCGGCACCCCGGCAGGCCGGGTAAGAGCGCTGGGCAGCCGCTGGACATCCGACGGGCGCAGCCGCAATACTTGCCGGGCTTCAGAGCTGAGCCTCCTGCTGTGCGGGACTGCTGGCCCCTGCTGCCCAGCATGCCCCCATGCACCCCGCCCCACCTGAGGCCTCGACGGAGCCCATGGGGGCAGAGCACACCACGTCAGCGGCGTAGCAGAAGGCGCCCGTGCCGGAGTTGGCGCCGGGCAGGTCGGCGGGCCGCTCCTCTGGCGGGCAGCACTTGGATCCCAGCTGGCCGCAGGCGGGCGGCACGGGCCGGCAGCTGGGGTACTCCTCTCCCGGGTCCAGAGAGCCGGCGCAGTAGAAGCTGCAGGCAGGCAGGCGGGCGGAC
Organism: Chlorella variabilis; assembly: GCF_000147415.1. Classification (NCBI taxonomy): domain Eukaryota; kingdom Viridiplantae; phylum Chlorophyta; class Trebouxiophyceae; order Chlorellales; family Chlorellaceae; genus Chlorella; species Chlorella variabilis. Next base: position 501,894 of record NW_005435067.1, read on the forward strand.
AGGCGGGCAGGCGCGCAGGCTAGGAGACGAGCAGGCTCGCACATCACGCCACGCAGCAGTCCAGCACAGCAGAAGGCTCGACTCTGAGCCTAGCAAATATGCGGCTGCACTGATCTTGGTGCATGGTGCAGGCCTGGCACGTGCGAGCGAGCTGGCCGGGCGTCAGCCTGCCTGTCCACACCCTCACCCAGAGACGCAGGTCGAGCTGGTGGGGCACCTGCTGACCTCGCTGCACGGCCCGCCTGCAGCGCCAGCGCCAGGAGGGCGCCACGACAGCGGTCAAAGGCGCAGAGCAGGCAGCGCTGGCAGGCCGCAGCTGCTGGAGCCCACGAGGTGCTGTTGAAGCAGCAGCGGCGGGCCACACCTGGCTTGCCGCACTGCTCGGTGTCGAGCCTGGAACAGGTTCCCAGAGAGGTGGCGTTGGGAGTGGAGGCCCCAGACAGGTAGGCCTGATAGTCCTGCAGGGTCCAAGTGCATCAGGGCCAGAGGGGAATTAAGGTGCTTCCAAACACCGGGCAGGCAGGCAGGCAGGCAGGTGGGAGGCTGGGACTGGAAGCCGAGCGGGCACCCAGCTGACGACGCTTGAAAGCGGCACCAAGCAGGCGCCTGCCCGGCCTCCCCTGCCCTTGCCTCGTAGTTGGAGTCGAAGGCCGAGCCCTCGCACTGGTCGCTGGCCCCCTGGCAGGGGTTCTCTGCTGAAAACAGGGGGCAGCAGGGCGCGCCCGTCGTGCCTCAGTCCTGCAGCGGCAGTCGAGCAGTGCTCAGCGCACACTCCGCACCACATGGCATGGAAGGATGTACAGCGCTCTCACCACCGCAGGCGGCATCCCTGCTGTTGGTGGCTGGCGGCATGGGCAAGGCACGGTTGGGAGGGTGCGTCGGCGGCGGCCGACCTTGGGCAGCGGCAGGCAGAGGGTGAGGGAGGGTGCGCTGAGGTCGCTGGCGGCTGCTGGGTTAACACGTGGCAGAAGAGGTCCTTGGAGGGGCAGCAGGACCGGTCGCCTTCGTTCTCCACATCACGAATGTCACAGCAGCAAGCCTGCCGCGAGCCGCCGCACGCGGGGCCGCCGGCGCCGCCCTTCGTCTGCTGGCGCAGGCCGCGCCGGGCGGCGGCGGGCGTGGGGGCGTGGCAGAGCACGAGCGCCAGCGACGCCAGGCTCAGCAGGCGGCGCACACGAGCCATTGTTGGTGAGGCGGGTTGGGTGGCTCTAGGTTGCGTGGTGGTTAAGCAAAAGGCTACAGACAGCCTGTTGGCACAGGAGGCGCTGATTCCTGAGGTAGGGTTTGGCCTCCTGGACAGCTCAGCGTACTGGACCGAAGTACCGCGGGCGGCGGTCAGGTTGCAGCTGTTTACAGCTGCGCAGGCTCTGTTCATTGTGCATTGTGCAGCGTCGCGCTATAAGAAACACGCAAGAGGTGGAAGGGAAATGAGAGATGGAAGGGCATCGGCGCGGTTCCCACTGCCACGGTTGCTGGCAGCTCAGATGCGCCCAAGCAGCGCACAGCTGCATTTTGATGCGACGCAATACTCCGCTCAATCCCATTGGACCAGTCGACAGATGGGGCATCGCCCCCCAGGCTTGCACCGCCAAACATTTGCTGGCTCACTTGCAGCCCCACCCGCGCTTCAGCAGCGCCAGCTCCAGCCGCACTGCTGCCCGACGCCAATGCAGCTCCTGGTGCACATGGCAGTCGGGGCAGGGGCAACCGTAATCACGGCAGCCCGAAAGGATGATGAGGCGCGTTCGGCAATGCCGGTCTGTGCTGCTTCGGCAGCTGAAATCCTCCATACTGCTGTCGAGTGTATCTGCCAGCAGCACTTGCAGCACTGTGGCATCCAGGCTCGACAGACCATCATCCCTCTGAGTCTGGCCACGTAACTGCCAGAGGCGGGGCAGGCAGGCGGCCATGAGCCTGCAGAAAGTCAGCCAGTAGAAAGTTAAAGGAAACAGTTGCGGGCAGGCCAGCAGCTGTGCTCCCGGTTGGTGAGCACCTGCGCAGCTTGTGCTTAGATGCCCGCTGAAAGAGTGTAGCCAGGGTGCGGCCGCGGGGGTCTCCTGCCTCATTCAAACAACAGATACCCTCCTTGCCATTCAGCGTCGTCACGGCCAGGAAGGCATCTGCTGCCAGCAGCACGGAAGGGCAGGCCCAGTAGTCTGCTTGGTCAATCAAAGCCAGGGCCTGGCCCACACTGGCAACGCCGGTGCCGCAGCCGTACATCTCTTTCAGGAACAGCCCAAAATGCTCCACGCTCCTGACCGCCTCTGGCAGCTGGCCCGCGGCGCCGCCAATCCCGCCGCCGGCGCCACCGCCGGCGGTGCCGTCCCAGAGGCACACCTCTTCCTGCGCATCAATATCCGCAGAGAGGGTGGCCAGCACGCTGGATTTGGCGCCTACCAGCGCCTTGTGCACAGGAAAAGCATGTGGAGGCCAGGCGCAGCCGCAGGTCTGGCGGCCCCAGTTCCCGCAGCGCCTGCTGGCTCAGGTGGGCGTCAGCAGTCTGCAGGGCCATGTTGAAGCTCAGCAATTGGAGCAACAACAACGGGCAGCCTGCACCGCAAAGATTGGAGCGAAGATTGCATGCAGGCGGCGGATTGAGCGGGCATACAGCAGGCCTGTCACTTCCGCTGCCAACGGGTTTGCTCATGGTTTGCAGTCCTTACTTGCCAAGAGCAACAGCAAACAAAAAAACAGGCGAGGAGCGGCAGCAGAGAGCGAGGAGCAGAAGGAACAAAGCGAGGCAGAGAGCAGGCAGTCAGCAGGTCAGAAGTCAGGCAAATAGTGGTGTTGGCGCGCCGCACTCATGGCATCTAGTGGCGCATCCAAGCGCCACGAGCGCCAGCATGGGTCGGCCCCAGGCGCGACCGCGCCAGAGGCTACCCCTCCGCGGGCGCCGCGTCCGCCGCCGCCAGCGCCGCCGCCGCGTCCGCCACCTCTCCATCCAGCGCCGTCTTCTTGCTCGCCTTCTCCTGCTGCTCCGTCAGCTTATCCAGCTCCTCCTCCGCAATGTGCTTCTCGTACCTGCAGGCGCGGCGGGGTGGGGGTGGTACAGGTGGCGGTACAGGTGGCGGTACAGGTGCGGTACAGCCGGGGCAGGCAAGAGCTTCGAACAATGTTCGGATGCGCAAACACAGACCGCTGCAAAAGAGGTGGCAGCAGGCGGCAGGAGAGGCAGGGGAGAGGCAGGCGGGCGCGCGCCATGCAGCCCCCCAGCCTGCCCTCCCCCGCCAGCGGCTCGAGCGCCGCGCGCACTGCAGGCAGCCAGCCGCGGCAGGCTGCCGCGCCGCTCACCAGTCGTCTGCGTCTGCCCACACCGCCTGCGACGCCCAGCCCTTGTCCCCGCCCTTGATCTTATTGGGCTGTGCATAGTTGACTCGCAGCACTCGGCCGTACAGCTCTGCAGGGGCAGGCGGGGGCAGCTGCGGCCGGCTGGGCTGGTGAACGGGCAGGCAGGAGGGCCGGCGGCGGTGTGTGGCAGCATCCCACGTTCTCTCGGCCGCCACGGGTGCGCCTGCGGCTGCTGCTGTCCACGTCTGCCAGCCAGCCAGCCCACCCACCCACCCACCACACAGCACGCACCCGAGTTGTGCATGTTGTCCATCGCGTCTGCCGCATCCTCCGCCGCCTCAAACTCCACAAAGCCAAAGCCGCGATGGGTGCCCGTGGCATGGTCGAGCGGCAACGACACCTCCTTGATCTCGCCAAAGGGGATGAAGGCGGAGTGGAGGGCGGCCTCGTTCACCGTGCTCTCCAGCCCGCCCACGTACAGCGCGGTCTTGGGGTTGCTGCCCTTGCCCGCCTTGACCACCACCGTGGACTGCAGCAAGGGCGGGGAGGGCAGGAAGGGGTGGGCGGCGGCAGGGGCGGTGAGCGCCTGGCGGCGGCGGGCGGGCAGGGCGGACGGAGCGGCGGCAGGCGCGGACTGCCCTGCACTCCTCTGCACAGCCTGCCCGTGCGTCTCAGCGCTGGAGAGGCAGCCAGAGAGACGCGCCCGGGGGGCGATCGAGCGGCGCCGAGCGGTGGGGGCTCGGCGGCCGCAGCATCGCACTCCACAGACACGCACAACCGAACAGCAAGTGTGCCGCGACCGGCTGCGAAGGCCACACCGCACCTGCATGGTGTGCGAAGGCTCTCGCTGCCAGAGCCCAAGACTACCTCAGACTGGTGCCCGTCGAAAAAAGTGAAGGATCAAAAGATAGCCTGGGAGCCGCGGACACAGGTCTGGGCTCGGCGCGACAGCATGAGGCGGGCGCCGCTCGGCTCGCTGGCATCAAGCCAGGGCGCCCTCCTCCTGTCCATACCCACGGCTGCGTTGAGTTGCAGCGCCCCCGTTTCTGTAAAATAATCGCAGATATCTATGTGCGCCTCAATTTGGCCAGGCAGGCATTCTTCGCCCAATGCAGCGTGGCCTGGAGCAGTTCACCAGCGGCAAGGCGTGGGCACTGGGGGGCTGCCCGCCACCCACTGCTGATGAGCGCTGAGGGCAAGCTGACTGTACTGACCTGGGCTGGCCCACAGGGCTGGCTCGCCCGCGGCATGCGGACCTGGCATGGGATTGCCGGGTGTGATGACGGGGCGCATCCTCGCAGCGGCGGCAGCTTGAGGAAGCAAGTGAAGGTGCGTGGGGGTGTGCGGTGGGCAGCACGATTTCAGGCCTAAGATTGTCAACAGCAGCAGCAACAGTGAGATCTGTGTGTGTTTCATCATTCACCATGCCTGTAAAGGAGATCAAGGCAGGAGGAAGAGATTGAAGCTCGTCACAAAGGGGCAGCGCGGACAAGGCGGCGGCGCCACGGGCAGCAGGCGCACGCCGCTGGATGTGGACAGCATCCC
>NW_005435067.1:506783-524525 GCF_000147415.1 Chlorella variabilis
CCTCGCCTGTGCCCGCCTGCAGGCTGTGGTGCACAATGGCTGGATCGACCTGCAGGGGCGGCTGGTCAGCGGCTACGACCCGACTGTGGACAAGGCGGCGGCGTTTGACCTGCAGGGGGTCAACAGGTGGGGCTGGGGGCTAGGGGGCACGACAACACCCCCACTGGGGCTATACGGGGCGAAACAACACCCCCACTATGATATGTGGCAGGGCAATTTCTGTTGTTTTCGGTGGCCACGAGGGGCGGGGGTGCTGGCTGGCTGGCGGCCGGCAGCTGCGGGGTGGCGCTGGGGTGGAGCGGCGGCTGCGCCGGCAGCAGCCGCCCATGGCGAGCTCGGCACCTCTGCTGTCGCCAGCTGGAAGGCTTAGCCGTCGAGCGAGCCGCCTGCTGGCACCTGCCGCCCCGCCCCGGCCCTCCCACAGGCAGCAACAGAGTCCTCAGCTCCCTGCCGCGCCCTGGCGCCCTGCCCTCCCTTGCGTACGACGCAGGTATACCTGGCTTGCCGCCAAATGCGAGCCCTGGACCGCGGCCCGCCACCACGCTTGGCCCCCCAAGTTTAAGCGGGCCGTGCAGCAGCTGCTGCTGGTCTACCACGCGGGCAGGTCGGCCAGCGGCGGCAGCAGCAGCGGCGGCAGCAGCGGCAGCGACGTGCCCGACGGCGGCGCCGGGGGCCCGCCGCTCACCCGCGCCGCCAAGCGCGCCCGGCTGGAGCAGCTGCCGCAGCGGCGGGCAGCCACGGCAGCCCCGGCCCCCGCCCCGCCCGCCGCGAAGGCGCGCGGCAAGGCGGCGGGGCGGCGGCGCGGCCTGGCGGGGCCGGCGGGCGAGGCGGCGGCGGCGGCGGCCGGCCCGCGGGCGGCCCTGGCGGCGCTGCCCCCCGAGCTGCTGCTGCACATCATCCAGGCAGCCTCCTACCCCATCTCAGCCTGGGTGTGAGCCCCTTCTGCACAGCAGGTGCAGCCGCCGGCAGCCGCCGCAAGATCTCACCCTGCGGTGCCTTGCCCGGCAGCTGGCGGCGCCATGTTGCAACGTCACCATTTCCCCTATACATACATGCTTCTCTTCCCACTGCTATCGGGCAGATGTGCCCCAGGTTTTGGGTCCAGCATGGGCGCCACAGCTGACCCCCTTTGCTGCCTTGCCATGGCCACCTGCAAGCAGGAGATGCCCCGCTCTGTATTGCTCAGTGCGCTGCCGGCGCATCTCTTCGCCATACAAAGTCGCAAGTCATGCCCTGTCGGGAAACTGCGACCTCGCTATACCCCTTTCCTTGAGCCGCGCAACCTTCTTTTTGTTTCCCCCCTGCTAGCCCTCCTTGTTCACGCCTGCCTGCTGTAACTGTGCCCCTACCCTGTATCGTAATATCGCCCTTTTGCCCGCAAAGCGGCTGCTGTCGATCCAAGTCCATGGGCCCAGCCGGGCAGCCTGTTGTGACGCTCCTCGAGCAGAGGGGGGTGGATGGTACAGGAGGATGTACAGGAAGGGAGGTACAGAGCAGGGGGATCATCAGAGGGTTGGGCCTCTCTGGTCTCGCATGAGACTGGACTTTGGAGGAGTGTGGATGGAGGATGCGTCACGCAGGTAGGAATGGGAGAGGTGGCGCTCATATGAGGCAAAAGTTCATGTTCAGCGGCTCGGGTCAGAAATGGTCCAGCCCTCGCCTGCTGGCGGCACCCGCGCCGCTGCCCCTGGCCCCAAAGCCCCCCAGGCTGCCCAGCTGCCGCGCCACGCTGGCGCCGCCGCTGGCGCCGGCGCCCGGCCCGGCGGCAGGGCCGGCCCTCAGGCGCTGCAGCTGCGCCTCCTTGTCGCTGAGCTGGCGCTTGAGCGCTTCCGTCTCCTTGACGCACCAGTGCAGCTGCTCCTTGAGGCGCGACAGCGAGCGCTGCTGCTGATGCTGCTGCGCCTGCGGGCAGCGCGGGGCGCACGGCGGGCGCGTTTCAGTGTGTGTGTGTGTGTGGTGGTGGGAACGAGACCAGTGCTCACAACTCACAACCAATTTGCGAGGGCCGGCCAGCGAGCAGGCGACAGAAGCAGAAACGCCGTGGCTCCTGCTCCGCTGCCGCACCTCTGCGTCTGCCGCCTGCCGCATCTTCCCAGCCATGGCCGCCTCAAGGTGCGCCACCTCAGCCACCAGCGAAGACACCTCGCAGTCGCGGCGGTGCACCTGGCGGGTGGGGAGGCGGGGAGAGGCAGGCGAGGTTGCGGCCAGGGCAGCGCAGCTGAGGTGAGGCTAGCTGGGAGTTGAGTTGACTGTCATCCTGCACAGATGCACGCATGAACAAACCCAAACCACCAACCCACACCACACACACACACACACGAACACACCTGCAGCAGGATCTCATCCACAAGCTGCTCCACGGCCATGCCGCCGCCGCCGCCGCCGCCGCCGCCGCCACCGGCTCCCGCCTGCAGCGAGGCCAGCAGCCGGTCCTGGGAGCCCTCCCCGCCCCCGGCCTCCTGCAGCTGCTGCAGCGCGTGGCTGAGCACCGCCACGCCTCGCTGGTAGCGCTGCAAGGCCTCCTGCACCGACGCCTCTTTGGCATCCACGTGCCGCCGCTCCGCCGCCGCCCGCGCAGACTCCGCCTCCGCCTTGGCCGCCTGCGCCCTCAGCACCTCCACCTGCTTCTGGGCCACCGCGGCCTCCTGGCGCGCCAGGCTGAGCTGCTGCTGGGAGGCTGCCAGCTGGCGAGCCAGCTGGGCGTGGGTGACCGCCGCCTCCGCTCGTGCCTCCTGCTGGCGCTGCTGCTGCCCCAGCGCGGCCTGCAGGCCATCCAGCGCCGAGCTCTGCTGCCCCACAGTCTCCAGCGCCTCACGCAGCTGCTGCTCGCTGGCTGCCAGCCGCTGCTGCAGCTGCCGGCTCTCAGCCTCCCTCACCGCCGCCGACCGCGCCGCCTGCTCTGCCGCCTGCTCTGCCGCAGCCATCCCAGCCTCCAAGTCCTGCACCCGCCGAAGCAGCCGCTGCTCTGCCTGCCGCGCCGCGTCCAGCCGCGCAGCCAGGGTCGGCGAGGCGCCGTCGGCGGCCGCCTGAGCGGCGGCCTGCTGCTCGGCCAAGCGCTGCCGCAGGTCGGCCGCGCGCTGGTCCGCCGCGGCGGCCTCCTCCCGAGCTGTGGCCAGGTCTGCTTTCAGCGCCGCAGCCTGCTGCCGCAGGGCGTCGGCGTCGCCGCGAGACAGCTGCTCCAGCTGCACCACATGCTGCAGCTCCCGCACCTGCACAGCAGGAACGCAGCGCAAGCAGCGGTGCAAACGATCGAACGAAACATGTAGCAGAGGCAGCACATGCCATGGGCACCAAGCACACCACCAGCAGCAGCAGCAGCAGCAGCATTCATGCGTTGCACATGAGGTCACCATCAGCGGTGATCAGGCAGGCCCAGTGACCCCCACTCAAAGGAGCCTCCCACCTGCGCCTCGGCGATGTGCAGCCGCTGCTCCAGGCTGCCCGCCTGCTGCTCCGCAGCGGCCCGCCCCTGCCCCGCCTCGCGCGCCGCGCCGCCCTCCGCCTCCGCCGCCTCCCGCGCCTCCTGCAGCGCCGCCTCCAGCTCGCCGCACCGCGCAGCCAGCGCCTGCTCAGCGGCCGCCGCCGCCGCGCCGCGCTGCTCGGCCTCCGCCAGCCGCTGCTGCAGCTCCTCGGCCAGCTGGCTGCCGTGCTGCTGCCGCTCGGCTAGCTCCTGGGCGGCGGACGAGAGGGAGTCCAGCTCGATCTGAGCCCGGCCCAGACCGTCCTGGGCCTGCAGAGCAGCGCCGGGGGAACAGGAGTTCATGTACACCATTCCCGATGTTAAAGAAAGTCACAGGCCCCTCAACGATTTCTGTCATGGATGCATCGGCTGCCTTGCGTCGGTCCCAGCAGTGCCAGGAGCAGCACCGCCACCAGCAGAGCTAGCAAGGCTCGCAAGCTACCCCTCCCTTCCGACCCGCCCACCTGCTCCAGCTCGCCCCGCAGCTGCTGCAGCTGGGCATCCTTGGCGGCGCACGCCTGGCGCCACAGCGACACGATTCGGTCCAGGCTGCCCAGGGCATCCGCAGGCGGCGCCGCCCCCGCAGCGGCGCCGTCTGCCGAGGAGGCGGGGTGCGCCAGCGTGGCGGGCGGCGGCGCCAGCAGGGCGTCTGTACAGGCAGCACCCTCGGCAGTGCTGCCGGCGCCGCCGCCATCGCAGGCAGACAACGTGCGCAGCTGTGCTTGCAGCGCATCCACCAGTGCGTTGCGGCTGGCCAGCTGCATGGAAAGCGTGCTGCCGTGCTGCCGCGCGGCGGCCAGCTCCCGCCTGCCGCCCTCCACCTCGTCGGCAAGCCTGCCCGCCAGCTGCTCCAGCTGGTGCACTTGCAGGCGGAGGACGGCAGCAGCATCGCCGTTCGTAGCAGGCAGGCCGCTGCCCTGGGCGCTGGAGGGCCGCAGGGCCCCAGGCTCGCCGCCATCGACGCCGCTGCTGCTGCCGCTGCTGCCCAGCACGGCGGCCAGCTGGCGCGAGATGCGGCCCAGCTGGGCCTGCACCGCCTGCTGCGCCTGCTGTGCCTGCTGCGCGTCGCTGACCTGGCGCTCCATGTGGGCGGCCAGCGCCTGAAGCGACTCCACCTGCTGCTGGGCCGCAGCCAGGCGCTGCTCCAGCACAATCACCTCGCCGCCGCCGCCGCCGCCGCCGCAAGCGCCTGCCGCTGCTGCAGACCCGGGCCGGCTGCTTGCGGGCGTGAAGGAGGCGCCCGCGGCGCTGGCCTGCTGCAGGGCGGCCCTCAGCTGCTTGATGCGGTCATTCTTTACTGCCAGCTGGCGCTGCAGCGACTCCACGCTGCCGACCAGCCGCCGCACGTCGCCCACGTCCACGCCGCCCGCTCCGCCCGCCGTGCTGGCGGCGGACGCGGGACGGGAGACGCTCTGCTGGTGCTGCTGCTGCTGTTGCTGCTGCTGCTGCTGCTGCTGCAGGGCTTCGGGTGGAGGCTGTGTGGCTCCTGCCCCTGCCGCCTCTTCGCCTTCAGCCACACGCCACAGCGACTCTGGAGTGACCCCCCGGCTGGTTGGGTCATCGGCCATGTGTGCCGCGGCAGGGGTGGCCCCCTGGTGCCGCGCGGCGGGCGTGCCGGGCGTCTGCGTCCTGAGAGACGCCTGCTGGGTGAGCGGCGAGGGCCGCGCGTCGGCGCCCCAGGCTGGGGCCGACGCGCCTGCAGGCGTGCAGAGCTGGCCGGCGCCGGCGCCGGCCGGCTTGGATGCCCTGCTGGCGCTGCGCCCTGCGCCTCCAGAGCGGGCATTGGTGTCCCGGGCTCCCAACACATTCTCCACTGCCTGCTCCAGCTGAGACTGCTCCCCAGGGTCGGCCTGCGGGCAGGCCGCGGGCGGCAGGCACCGGGCAGCTGCTAGGAACCAGCTCTAACCCACACACGTGCTTACGGGTTCCTTGCGGACTGGCTGACCAGGCCGGCGCCACACAGGCGCACCCACAGACCATTGTGCCGCAAGCAGCCAGCCAACCTGCTCGCACAGCAGCCTCCCATGGCAGCAGCCCGAAGCGGCAGCCCGCAGCAGCCGCCCGCCCCCACCCCCCACCTCTGGCTCAAACCGCAGGCTGCCGACCCGCACAGGGCAGGCCACCAGCTGCTGGTAGAAGGCTCCCTGGCCGCCTCCGGGCCCCGCCGCCGCCGCCTCGGCCGCCGCCTCCAGCTGCTGCAGCTCCTGGTGCCGCTGGTTGGCCAGCAGGGAGCGGGCGATGTGCAGTTCGGTGATGACGGCATCCAGCGTGGCCTGCAGGTCTTGCACCTGGTCGGCCGCCGCAGCCGCCTCCTGGCGCGCGTCTGCGGCAGGCGGCGCCAGGACGGGGACGCCGGCGGAATTGGGCAGGGCGGTGGCGGCGGGAAGGGGAAGGAAGGGAGGAAGGAAAGGTGGCACAGGGAGCTGGCGGTTGCTGGGCGGGAGTGCGATGCAAGGTGTGAGGAGCCTCAACATCAGTTCTGTGCAGGTGCCCCCGCCCACCGGCGCCCACCTTGCAGCTGCGCGCTCAGCTGCCGCCCCTCCTCCCCCAGCCGCCGGTTGTCGCGCTGCAGGCCGGTGCAGTCCTGCAGCAGGCGGGCCGCGGTGCCCTGCGAGTCGCGCAGCGCCGCCTCCGCAACCTCCAGCTGGCTGAGGGCGCCGCTGAGCTGGCGGGAGTCCGCATCCCGCTTGCCGCACGCCGCCCTGCACACCAGGGCAGGACAGCCAGGCCCAACACAGACGGTGCCGTGTCAATCATTCTGCCGCGGTGTGTGGTGGGCAGCCGCTGCAGCTGGCAGGTGCTGGGGCCGGTATCGGCCACCTAATCAGCACAGGAGCACGCAGCGCGCTGCACCGGCGGCGCCTGAAACCTCCTGCCGGCAGCCTGAAACCCGACAGCCTGAAATCGGCGCTTAAGCCGCGCTCGCCTGACATCAGGCAGCCTGAACGTCGGGGCGCGCCGCCCACCTGAGCCGCTCCGCCTCCGCCTGCGCCGCCCGCTCCCGGTGCTGCGCTGCCTCCAGGCGGGACCGCAGCTCCAGAGCCTCCTGCTCCAGCCGGCCCGCCGCCTCGGAGGCCCGCCGCCGCTCCACCTCCGCCGCAGCCTTGCGCTCATCCACCTTGCGCAGCAGCGCCTCGGCACGGCTGGCACGCCCCTCTGCACGCGTGCGCGCACACACACACACACATGCACACTCACACATGCAAGCCGGCGCGGCTGAGGAGCGAGGGCAGTTGCACTTGTGCTTGCACACTCTGGCACATGTAAAAACAAGCCCCGCCGAGCCTATCGGGCGCCTCCAGGGCACTGCCACAGCCACATCCTTCCGCCAGCCCCTCATGCCGGGCGACTGCGCCCGCCGCCACCCACCCGCGTCTGCGATGCTGCGCTGCGCCACCTCAGCCAGGTCCCTGGCCTGCCGCAGCTGCTGCACGCTGTGCCGCACCCGCTCCTCCAGCATGCGCACCTGCAGGCGCGGGGAGGCAGGCGGGCAGGCAGGCAGGGCAGGCGTGCATTGTGGCGTGGAAGGATGCCTAGCTGGAGCAAGCGACTGGGAGCAGCGATTGGCTGAGAGTGGCGCGAGCAGTGATTGGCAGAGAGTGGCGCGAGCACTGATTGGCCGGAGCAGCAGCAGGCAGGAGGGCAGCTGGGAGAGCGCTGCAGGCACCAGAAGCCAGGCAGGCGCGTACCTGGCCCTGCAGGACCTCCACCTGCTCCCTCAGCCGCTGGTTGTCCTGCTTGAGAGCCCCCGCGGCGCTGGTGGCCGCTGCCGCCTTCTTGGCGGGTGCGGCGCTGATGCCGCCCGTGCGGGCGCGCGTCGCCAGCTGCTTCTGCAGCTGCGCCACCCTGCCCTCCAGCTCCTGCATGCCTGCGTGGCTCGCCTGCAGGCCGCTGCGAAGCGCCTCCTCCCTGCCAGCCACCTGCTGCTCCGCGGCAGCCAGCTCCCGCCGCACCTCCTCCACCTCGCGCTGCAGCCGGGCCGCGGCAGCCTCGGCCGCCGCGCGCGCCGCCGCGTCCTCGCCAGCCTGCTGCGCCGCCCGCGCCAGCCGCTCCTCATACTCCTCCCGCTGCTGCTGGCAGGCGGCGTCCGCGCTGAGCTGCGCACGCTCCGCCTGCTCCACCAGGCCGGACAGGTCATCCCGCACGCTAGACCACTCGCGGGCGGAGGAGGCGCGGACGGCGTCGGCGGCCTGCTGCGCCTGCTGCGCGCGCTGCGCCAGCTCAGCATTCTCCCCCGCCAGCTCCGCCAGCCGCAGCCGAGCCTGCTCCAGCGCAACCAGCGCCTCCTGGTGCTCCAGCGCGGTGTGGCTCTGCAGCGAGGCCAGCACCGCCTGTATGGACTGGAGCTGCACGGCAAGACAGGGGGGAAGGCGCCAGGTGGCAAGGTGGCAGGCCCATCAAACAACACAGTAGGAATTGGGCATGGCTTGCCAACATCATCCATGATCTAATCACTCAACACACAATCCTCAAAGGGAGGTACTTGCTGGCACCTGGCAGCGGGGCAGGACAGCAGGGCTTTCACCGGGTCAGCGGAGGGAGGCGCAAGCAGAGGGAGGCGCACCTGGCTGCGCAGCTGCGCCGACTCGTCACTGGCGTGCAGCATCTGCGATTCCAGGCACTCCTTCTCCACAGCCAGCCCCTCCACCAGCCCCACCACGCCCGCCGTCAGTCGCTGCAGCAGCTCCACCAGCGAGAGGCCGGAGGCGGAGGCGGGGCTGTCGCCAGGCGGCGCCGAGCCGGCGCCGCCGCCGGGCAATGCGGCGGCCTGCAGGCGGCTGGGGTGTGCCGCTGCGGCTGCCTGCAGCTGCGCGTTGACGGAGGACAGAATGTGGTGCACCTGCAGCAAAGAAAGGAGAGAACCCATGAGCATGAGGTTCACCAGCTGATCACTTCCACAGTCTGGGAACATCCCAGAGGCAAACGTGCGGCGGGCCAGGCCAGCCAGCCAGCCTTGACTGCTTGTCCGGCCCAGCTCGCTGGCTGGCACCAGGAAAAACGGCCGGTTGGTGCCCACCTTGCCCCGTTCCTGTGTCATGGCCGCGACGTGCGAGTATCCCGCCGCCAGCTGGCCCACAGCGCGGCCCAGCGTGCCGACGCAAGCTGCCAGCTCGACGTCTGCTGGCGGCAGCGCACGCAGCAGGCCCGCAACCGACTGCAGCGTCGCAGCCAGCTCGGCAGCCTGGGGCTCTCGCTCCGCACCCAGCACCGCCAAAGCGGCCTGCAGGTGCTGCACCGCGGGCTGGCAGGTGGCCGCTGCTGCCGCCTGCGCCTGGGCAAGCGCGGAGCTCATGTCGGCGGCAGAGCTGCTGCGCTCCTGCATGGCAGCAGCCATGGCATTCCTGCACAGGGCGGGGGCAGAGGGGGTGAGGGCAGCCAGGCTTGGACGGGCGGCAGGGGGGGCCAACAACAGACGACTGGCAGCTGCCGTTCTCCACATGCCTGACGTCTGCCAGCCACGACAGCCAGCCCGACTGCTTGCCCTGCCCTGCCCTGCCCTGCCTGCCTTGGCCCCCAACCCACCTCATCTCTGCTATGCGCCCATCCTTAGACTCCAGCTCCTCCCTAGCCGCCTGTGCCTCCCTCCGCGCCGCCTCGGCATCGGCAGCCGCCTGCCCAGCTCGGGCCTCCAGCGCCGCTGCCGCGCCCTGCCACTTGGCGGCCTCGTCGGCAGTGGCGCCCGCCTTGGCGACGGCCGCGGAAAGCTCGCCGCGGCATGCCTCCAGCGCAGCGTCGGCCGCAGCTCGGCCCACCCTGGCTGCATCCAGCTGCAGCACGGCGATGCAAGCTGGGCGCTCAGCAAGAGGGAACGCCTCTGGGCCGCCCAAGGCAGCAAAGGAGGCAGCACACAAGGAAGCGCACGGCCCATGCTCGCGGCAGCTACCAGCCAACAACCAGCACCAACCCCGACCCCACCCGCCCGAACCTCGACCCAAATCCACCGGCCGCCATGCCGCCGCCACCCACCTCACGCAGCTGCTCATGCGCAGCCGCCAGCTCAGCCTCCATGCCCTGCAGTGCCGCCGCCATCTCCGCCCCCTCCGCCGCCATGCCCCTGTTGTCCTGCCGCTCCCGCTCCAGCAGCTGCCCCAGCTGCGCGTGCACCGCCTCGGCCGCCTCCAGCGCCGCCGCCATCTCCGCCTTCTCAAGCTCCCACTGCTGCTGCACATCCAGCATGCTGCCGCTCACCGCCTCCACAAACGCCACCACCTTTGCGGGGTCTGGCAGCGCAGCAGAAGCTGCCCCAGCCTGCGCTCCTGCTGCCCCAGCGTCCCCATCGGCAGGCTCTGCCACGCCGTTGCCGCGCCCTGGCTCCGCCGCCGCCGCCTCCCCGGCGTGCACGCCTAGGATGCGAAGGATACTGGCCAGCGCCTGGCCCTGGCGGGAAGAAGCCAGAGCCTCCTCGCTCAGCCGCGCCTTGGCGGCTTCCAGCTGGGCATGGCAGCCGGCGAGCGCCGCCGCATACTCGCCACGGGCCGCCTCGGCGGCGGCGGCCTGCCGCCCAGACAGCCCCTGCCGCAGCGCCTCCAACTCGTGCTGCATCAGCGACACCTGCAGGGCAGGCGTGGGGACGGGGAATGATGAGAAAGGGACGGAGAACGATTGGGAAAGGCGCCACGCTGCAACGCCGTTGGCGGGTGGGCAATCACTGAGCACACGCCCAGGAGGAGCAGCAGCAGGCAAGCGGCAAGCGCTGCTGGCGATGCCGGCAGGGTGATGCCGGCAGCGCCGGCGGCCCGCCGCCCCCCCAAGCCAGCCCGGCGCCACCCGCCTGCTGCACCGCGGCATCCAGCTGGAGGTCCTTCTTGGCGTTGAGGGACTCCAGGTCATGGACCCGCGCCGCCTGCGCCGCCGCCGCCTGCTTGGCAGCCCGCAGCTCTGCCTCGGCGCGCTGCTGCTTGGCCCGCGCCTGCCGCACCGCCTTGTCGTGCTCACGGGCCGCCTCCTGCCGGGCAAGCCAGCAAACAGGATGAGACGGCAAACAAGAGCGATGATGGCATGGCGGAGGGAGTGTAGGCAGCAGAATGGCCGCAGCTTACTCCCAAGCAGGCGTGCAGCGGCCCATGCCGACCACAGCGGCAACCAGCGGTCGCACAGCTGCAGGCGCAGCCCAGGCCAGAGCGCCCCACCTGCGCCCGCTGCTGCGCCTCCTGCGCCGCCGCATCCGCCAGCTGCCGCTCCTGCTGCACCGCGGCCTCGGCTGCCTGCGCGGCCTTGCCCAGCCGCCGTCGCTCCTCCTGGGCCGCGGCTTGTAGGCGGTCTACTTGGCCCTGCAGCGCCTCTGAGTGCCGCATCAGCTCCCGCACTGCCTCATGCTTGGAGCCCTCCTTGTCGAGCTGCCCCTGCAGCTCTTTCACCCGCTGCTGCTCCCGCCGCACCGCGGCCTCCAGGCCTGCTTTGCTGCTGGCCAGCTCCTGCAGCCGGGCCTCCCAGTCGGCCTGAACGGCGGCAGTCGCCGCCTGGGCAGCGGCAGCCGCCGCCTCCTGCCGCTCCCGCTGCGCCGCCAGCTCGCGCGCGTGCTGCTCCCGCTGTGCTGCCAGCGTGGCGGCGTGCTGTGCCTGCAGCTCCCCCAGGCCCTGCCCCAGCTGCTCGGCGCGAGCCCTGAGGGAGCCCTCTGCCACGGCGGCCCGCCCCTCCGCCCGCGCCAGCTGCGCAGCATGCTCCTGCTCTGCACGCCTGCTGGCAGTCAGCGCCGCCTCCAGCTCTTGGATGCGCTGCGCCAGCAGCGCCTGCGACAGCTGGGCGCTCTCGCCGTGGCCCTCGGCCTGCCCCAGCCGTCCCTGCAGCTCTCGCACTTGAGACTCCAGGCCGCGGACGCGCGCCTTCTGATCGTTCTGCAACCATCAAGAATTTTGGGATGCAGGCTTGGTGGTGCCAAACTGGGATCCCCACGCCACAGTCTCTTGCACTCCCCGCCAGGCACCGGCGGCAGCGGCGGCGGCGGCGGCGCACCAGCTGGCTCGTCGCCACCTCCAGCCGCAGCTGCAGCAAGGCGGGGATGTGCATGTCGTCGGCCTCGCTGGCACTGGGGCTGCTGCAGGCTGCGGCGGCCTGGGCCGAGTCTTGGGCGGCCCAGCGCCCCACATCGAGGCCCTCGCCATCCCGCTCGAGCAGGGACGACATGCTGGTCTCGGATGTGCACCCTGGGCGGGCCATCGAGAGCAGGCTGGCGCCCTTCAAACCAGTCAGCTACCGCCAGAAGTCAAACTGCAACGCGCCCCATCGTGAGCCCTCCTTTGCAGGAAGTGGGCAGGGTGCAATGCAGGCACGTTCTCTCCTCTTGAAATCCTTGCGCGCTTGCCAGCAAGTGCCACATCCCCACCCAGCGCCTGTTTCCAATCCACGATGCTCAGCCTCCGCACGCTGCTGCATTCACTGATCGCCGGCTGTGCAGCATGTCGGTGCTTGCAGCTGTGGTGCCGGCGCTTGCCGAGCCAGCGGGGCTCCGCCGTCCTCGGCCCTTCCAGCCTGCAGCTGCTGCCGCAGCATCCTGGAGACCGGCCCGTGCCAGCAGAGGTGCGTGCTCGGCCATTCTGTGCTTCCGCCTGGCCGCAGCACCGGCAGCGGGGCGGAGCCGTGCCGACTTGCCGTTGCCATGCGCCAGTGCTGAACTCCCTCCTCCTGCCTTGCAGCTCGCATGCTGGTGTGCCAGGCGGAGGCACCCAAGCCAGACAGCAGCGCGGCAGCGGCCGCCGAGCCGGCGGCATCGCCAGAGCCAGGCGAGGCTCCCGGCGCCGCCAGCGGCTCGGTGCGCGACGCGGTGCGCGCCGCCGAGCAGGCGGGCGAGGCGGGGCGGCGGCGGCGGCAGGCCGAGTCTACAGACATGATTGCCAGCAGGCTGACGCGGCGCTTTGGGCTGGCGGGCGGCCTCGCGTGGGTGGGCTTCCTGGCCTTTGGCGTCATCGGCGAGCAGGCAAGGGAGGCCGAGAAGCGGATGAAAAAAATGGGGATTCGGGAGCCGTGGGCCCCGGCAGGCGTGCGGAAGCCATGGGCAGTAGTTGCAAGGAAGCCGGGCGTGGCCACAGCCTGAGGACACACGCGCTTCTCCACTCCCCTCCCTCTCCTGCCTCCCCTCACACCTCCCCTTCCGCATCCTCCTCACCTTCCCCCCGACTCAGATCAAGACGCGGCTGGAGGTGGCGAGCGAGGAGGCCAACACAAGGGAGGTGGCAGATGCTCGGGAGGTGGTGACCCCGCAGGGGCTGCGCTACACAGACCTGAAGCTGGGCGGCGGCGCGCCGCCGCAGCCAGGTGCGCCCCGCCTGGGTGGGTGCGTCGCGGGCGGCCCGCGGGCCAACGCCACCAGGCGTGGCATCTGCGCCCCAAGGGCCGCCTGCACCGGCTCACCTCTGCTCAGCTCAGCTTGGTCCCCACTCGGCCACCCGCCACCGCGGCCTCGCTTCCCCGTGCGCGCCTGCTCCCGCTGCGGCACATCACTGGCGGTTCTCCCCCCACAGACGCCCACACGTGCCCACCTTTGCCTCCCGCCTGCTTTCTTCCCCGGCACGCCTTCTACCTTGCTTCTTTCCTCCCCCGCAGGCTACATCGTGGTGCTGGACTACAAAGGGTATGCCGACGGCAGGCTGTTTGAAGACACCACCGCCCGCGGCAAGCCCATCGTCTTCCTGTACGGCAAGCGCCCGTTTGCGGGCGGCATGTGCGCGGGCGTGGAGCAGGCGCTGGCGGGCATGCGGGCCGGCGGGCGGCGGCGGGTGACGGTGCCGCCGGAGCTGGGGTTTGGGGACAGGGGCATCACGCTGCGCCCCACAGAGCACGTGCCGGAGAAGGCGGGCACGGTGCCACCTGGCGCGACGCTGGAGTATGAGCTCACGTTGGTGCGGGTCTCCATCCCGCCGTCCTGACAGGACAAGCAGGTGTCCGGCTGGTGTCCCATCCCGCCGCCCTGGGCACGCCGGCTGGGTGGCGCTGAAGGGTTTCAAAGCCCTGGCAGCCCTCAATTTTGCTGTTTTCAGAAGCCGTGATTCAACTGAGCACTGTTATTGTACTGAAGCGAGGATGTAAGAGAGTAAGAGATCACTGATTGGAGCAGGGGAGACAGAGCAGCAAGAACGAGCAACGAGGAGAATGGTGCAGCAGCGCATCGCTGCCGGGAGCCCTCGCCGCGACGATCAGGCGCCGCCGCCTCCTCCACCGCTGCCCGCCGCTGCTGGTCCTCCTGCCGGCTGCGGTGCCGCTGCTTCTGCCGCCGCCGCTAGCTGCTCCTCTCCCTCCAGCTCTAGCTCCTCAGATCCACTATCATACGGCTCATCCACGTGCGCCTGCTGGCGGGACCACAGCTCCGCGTACTTTCCTCCCAGTGCCAGCAGCTCCTGGTGCGACCCGCTCTCCACCACCCGGCCCTGCAGGGAGGGAGATGGGGGGGCGGCATGGCGATGTCACCACCACAGCACACGGGGCAGCAGGCACGGCAGCAGGAGCAGCTCTGGGCAGCGGCAGCTGCTGTGGCTGCAGGCGGGCAGCCTCCGTAAGCGCCCGCCTGGCCACACCCCGGCTCCAGCGGCCTTGGGCACACCGGAGCCAGAGCCTGCAGGCTGCACAGCAGCAGCAGCAGCGGCAGCAGCAGCCGGGGTCGCGCAGTCCTTGCCTGCTCCAGCACCACGATTTGGTCGCACTGGGCCGCGGTGGACAGGCGGTGAGCCACCACCACGCACGTCCGCCCCTTGGCCAGGCTGAACAGAGCGCCCAGCACCTGCGCGTGTGCAGAGCGGCGCCACGGGGGGCACAGAGCAGCAGGTGGCGAGAGGATGGGTTAGAGGCGCAGGCGAGGCACAGGCAGCTGGCATGGCGGGGCAGCCGAGCGCCAGGCAGCGCGGGCTTCACATCAGGGCATGGCGCAGCACAGCTCTCCTCCTGCACGCACACCACACCACCACAGCAACAACAAGAGCGCCAGCACACACACAATCGCTGCACAGGCGCCGCCGCGCCCCCACCTCCTTCTCGGTGCGGCTGTCCAGCGCAGAGGTGGCCTCATCGCATAGCAGCACCCGGGGGGACTTGAGGAAAGCGCGCGCCAGCGCCACGCGCTGTTTCTCGCCGCCGCTGCGCGCAGCGGCCGTGCGGCGGGTGGCCCGGGAGGCGGGGGGCAGCAGGCGGGTGAGCGGCAGGGGAGGCGTCGCACGGCAAATGCCACACATGTGTGCTGTGCTGTGCCAGAGGGGCACGCTCCTGCAGCGGCAGGCCTGGCGGGCAGCAGGCCACGGGCACGCCGCGCAGACCCGGCGCTGCGTCTCCAGCCCAGCGGTGCGCTGCACCCCGCACCTCAGCTTCAGGCCCCGCTCTCCCACCAGCGTCTCGTAGCCATCTGGGAACTGCAGTATCTGGTCGTGGATGGCGGCCTGGGCAGGGGGGCACGGGAGGGACAGGGATTGCTGACTGGCTGGAGGGAGGGAGAGGCCGATGAGCGAGAAAACACGCAACGAGAGGGAACGGTGGTACGCGGGTTGCTGATACGCAAGCGGCTGATGTGCCATAAGCCAGCTGTTACTCCGCCGGCCCGCCAGCTTGACACACCGCCACTTCCACCACCACCACCACCACCATTACCACCACCACCACTGCCACACACAGCCCTGCCCACCTGCTTGGCAGCCTCCTCCACCTCCTGCTTGCCCGCCCCCAGCCTGCCGTAGTTTATGTTGTAGTAAATCGAGTCGTTGAACAGCACCAGGTCCTGCAGCAGGCGGGGAGGGAGGGGAAGGAAGGAGGGAGGCGGCGGGCAGGCGTGTGAGGGCCGGCGGGGACAGGCCGGGAAGAAGGCACGCTGGGGGAAAGAGGCAGGCTGGGGAGGACAGGGGGCGGTCGCTGTGAGCGCTCCCGGTCCACACACCGCTCCGGGCCGCAGAAACACACCGCCGCCACCCCTCGAGGCGCACACCTGAACACACATACACACGCACACGTACGCACATGCACACCTACACACGTGCACACCTACACACACACACCTGTGGCACCTCCCCCATGGCCCTTCTCAGGCTGTTCAGCTGCACGCCCCGCACGTCCAGGCCGCCCACCTGCACGCTGCCGCCCTCTGCGGGTGGGATGCCAGGGGGAGGGGCGGGCATGAGGAGGGGCAGTCGGCTGGGTGGACGCCACAGCAGGGCAGGGCAGGGCGCAGAGTTGCGGCATGGCACGATGCCCCGCGCAGGCTACCGGCCTCTGCTGCCGCGTTCCAACCTGTGCCCCCTCCCTGCCCTCCACCACCACTCACACACCACCGCCACCACCACCACCACCTGCCCCGCCACCAGCAGCGTGCCTGCGTCGTAGAAGCGGAACAGCAGGCGCAGGATGGTGGACTTGCCGCTGCCGGAGGTGCCCACCAGGGCGCAGCTGGTGCCGGCGGGCACGCGGAACGACACCCCCTGCGGGCGGGGGGTGGGTGGGACACGACGTGCGGGTGGTCAGCGGGGAGGGCAGCGCGGCGGCGCAGGCCCCTCCGGCAGCACCTCTTTCACCCCGTCCCCAAACAAAGTGTGGTGTTGCCAAAAACCGCGCCACTGGCTGCACCTCCCCTCCCTACAACCCTGAAAACAAAGCTTCTCTCTCTCTCTCTCTCTCTCACACACACACACACACACACACACTCACATCCAGGATCGGCTGGTCGGGCCGGTAGGAGAAGCGCACGTCCTGCAGCTCGATGTCGTAGCCCTGGGGCTGGTCGGGGGGCAGCGGCACCGCGCCTGCGGCACGGCGGAGGGCGGGGAGCAGGCGGCGGATGTGCTGGTGTCAGGCGGCGGCGGCGGCCTGCATGCCTGTGCGTGCACTGTGCCGAGGGGCCGCGCGGCCGCGCACTGCGCGCCATGGCATGAGTGTGTGGGGGGGCACACGCCACAGGCGTCCCACTCTCCCCGTCTGCTGCTGAGGGCGAGGAGGGCAAGGGAGCGCGGCCGCCCCGCACCCACCGGGCGCGTCCACCACCTTGCTCTGCTCCCGCAGCAGCGCAAACATGGCGGCCATATCCACAAGGCTCTGCTTGGTCTCCCGGTACACGGTGCCCAGGAAGTTGAGGGGCATGGAGAGCTGCGGTAGGGTGGGTGGGAAGGGGAGGGGCACAGGCAGGAGGTCGAGGAGAGGGGAGAGGGAGAGGAGCAGGGTGGGGCAGGCGGCAGGGTGACAGCGATGGCAGGCTGGGCTGGGGGGAGGAACGCGGGGAGGCAGGCAGGCAGACGAGGGGCATGCGAGCAGCAGAGGCTGCTCGTGTGGGAGAGGGCGAGGCACCAGACGGCTGCGAGCTGCTGCGACAAGGCAGCCAGGGGCGGCGCTGATACCCACAGGAGGCCCACTCACACCTGGAACAGCAGGCCGTTGACCATCACCAGGTCGCCCACAGTCAGCTGCCCCGCGGCCACGCCCTGCAGCAGGGGAGCGGCAGCCGAAGACGTGTTGGCGACTGGCTACTGCTGGCTGCCCCACTGCCGTGTCGCCCGCGTGCTGCGCCTCGCGTGCTGCGCCTCAATGCCCGACACACCACCACCTGCCCAGCCACAGGCATCCAGCAGCCCCACCCAACCACCACGCCACGCGCCTCCTTCTCAACCCTGCCGCCATCCCCACTCCCCACCGGCACCCCCGCACCCCCACCCCCACCCGCCCCGCCTCGCCTGCATGCCCAGCAGCATGGCGGCGGACAGAGTGGCAGAGAAGATGAGGTTCTGCCCAAAGTTGAGCGCGGACAGGCTCTGCTGCGTCTCGATGGCGGCGCGCTCGTAGGCGGCCAGGCAGGCGTCGTACCTGCGCCGGTATGGGGCGGCGCAGGCGGTACAAGCTGGGCGTACTACTTGACGGTATAGAAAGCGGTACAGCTGCCACGCCCCCTTTTCCTAGTAAACCTACAGGCACGTACATACACCCCACCCCTAGCATGACCCGTGCCATCCCATCCCATCACACACACACGCCCACACACATACACACCACACACGCACACCTGCGCTGCTCGTGCTCCTCGTTGTTGAAGTACTTGACGGTCTCGTAGTTGATGAGGGAGTCGATGGCGCGGGAGGAGGCCTGGCTCTCCGCGCGGTTCATGTCGCGCCGGAAGCGCGTGCGCCACTGCATGGGCGGGCAGGGAGGCGGGAGGGGTGGGCAGGTGGGCAGGCGGGCAGGAAGGTGGCTCGACGCCGAGCGGGTTGCAGCGTCGGCTGCAGCTGGGGGCCTCCTTTTGCGTCTCATACCTCAACACATGCACGCCAACACACAAATACAGCACCCCACAGGCCACACGCACGCACACCACTACCCCCCCCCCCCCC